>NW_024757771.1:0-13421 GCF_018991925.1 Homarus americanus
CACCCGGTGCCTGCATACCGTACCTGTGTGCCTCACACCACCTGTGTGCCCATACCTGCACCTGTGTGCCTGAACCTGTACCTGTGTGCCTGCACCCAGCACACAGGTGCCCATACCTGTACCTGTGTACCACAACCTGTACATGTGTGCCTGCACCTGACACCTGTGTGCCTATCTGCACTCAGGTGCCTATATCTGTACCTGTGTGCCTGCACCTGTACCTGTGTGCCTACATACCTGTACCTGTGTACCCATATCACCTGTACCCTGTGTGCCTATATCTGTTCTGTGTGCCCATAACCTGTACCTGTGTGCCTGCACCTGTACCTGTGTGCCTGTACCTGCACCTGTGTGCCTGCACCTGCACCGTGCCTATACCTGTAATCTGTGTGTCTATATCCACCTGTGCACCTGCACCTGCAACACCCATACCTGTACCTGTGTGCCTATACCCGTACCTGTGTGTCTGTACCTGTGTGCCCATAATTGCACCTGCAGGCCCACACCTGTGTGTCTGTAATTGCACCTGTGTGCTCCATAATTTGCACCTGTGTGCCCATACCTGTACCCAGGTGCCCACATCTGTACCTGCACCTGCACCTGTGCACCCATATCTGTACCTGTGCCCATATCCGTACCTGTGTACCCACACCTGCACCACCTGTGTGCCCACACCTGCACCAGCACCTGTGCAATACCCATACCCACACCTGTGCACCAAACCTGCACCTGTGTGCCCATACCTGTACCTGTGTGCCCATACCTGTACCCGTAGCCCATAATCTGCACCTGTGTACCCATATCTGTACCTGTGTACCCATATCTGCACCTGTGTGCCTGCACCTGTGTGCCCATACCTGCACCCTACATCTGTGTGCTCATACCTGTACCTGTGTGCCCATACCTGCACCGTACCCATACCTGTACCTGTGCACCCATACCTGTACCTGTGTACCTATACCTGTAACCTGCATTTGTACCTGTGTGCCTATATCTGTACCTGTGTGCCTATACCTGCACCTGCATCTGTACCTGTGTACCTGTACCTGTGTGTTCATACCTGTGTGCCTATACCTATACCTGCACCTTGCCTATATCAGTACCTGTCTGTGTACCTGCCTGTACCTGCACCTGTGCACCCATACCTGTACGCATAACCTGCACCTGTGTGCCCATACCCGTACGCCCATACCTGCACCTGTGTGCCTATACCTGTAAACCTCTTGTGCACCCATACCTGCACCTGTGTGCCTGTACCCATACCTGCACCTGTGTACCCATACCTGCACCTGTGTGCCTGTACCGTGAACTACACCAGGCCATACCCATACCATACTGTACCTGTGTGCCCATACCTGTACCTGTGTGCCCATACCTGTACCTGTGCCTATAACTGTACCTGTGTGCCTGCACCTGTGTACCCATACCTGCACCTGCACCTGTGTGCCCATACCTGTACCTGTGTGCCCATGCCTGCACCTGTGTGCCCATACCTGTACCCAGGGCACCTGTACCTGCACCTGTAGCCTATACCTGCACCTGTGTACCCATCCGTACCCAGCTATACCTGTGTGCCCATACCATACCTGCACCTGTGTACCTATATCTGTACCTGTGTGCCTGCACCCATACACCTGTGTGCCCATACCTGCACCTGTGTGCCCTATACCTGCACCTGTGTGCCTGTACATGTGTGCCCATATCTGTACCTGTGCCTATACCTGCACCTGTGTACCTGTACATGTGTGCCCATACCTGTACTCCTGCCTATACCTGTACCGTGCCCATACCTGTACCTGTGCAATCTGCACCTGCAACCTGTGTGCCCATATCTGTACCCCTGTGCACCTGCACCTGCACCTGTGTGCCCATACCTGCACCTGTGCACCCATAACTGTACCTGTGTGCCCATAACCTGCACCTGTGCACCTGCACCAGCACCTGTGTGCCCACACCTGCACCTGTGTGCCCACACCTGCACCTGTGCCCACACCTGCACGCCCATAACCTGCAACCCGTGCACCCACACCTGCACCTGTGCCCATACCTGCACCTGTGCACCTGCACACCTGCACCTGTGCAACCTGCACCCAGGTGCCCATACCCATACCTGTGCACCCACACCTGTACCTGTGTGCCCATACCCACCTGTAATCTGCACCTGCGTGACCCATACCCACCTGTGTGCCCATACCTGCACCTGTGCACCTGCACCTGTGTGCCCATAATCTGCACCTGTGCCCATATTCTGCACCTGCACACATGTGCACCCATACCTGTGCACCCATACCTGCACCCTGTGCGCCAACATCTGTACCTGTGTGCCCATACCTGCACCTGTGCACCTGCACCTGGTGCCCATACCTGTACCTGTGCCCATACACCGACCTGTGCACTGCACACATGTGTGCCCATACCTGCACCCAGCCCACACCTGCACCTGTGTGCCAACACCTGCACCTGTGTGCCCATACCTGCACCTGTGCACCTGCAACCTGTGTGCCCATAATCTGCACCTGTGCCCATACCTGCACCTGTGCACCTGCACATGTGCGCCTACACCTGCACCTGTGCCCATACCCACCTGTGTGCCCACACCTGCACCTGTGCACCTGCAATTGCACCTGTGTGCCCATACCTGTACCTGTGTGCCCATACCTGCACCTGTGCACCCATACCTGCACCTGTGCACCTGTACATGTGTGCCCATATCTGCACCTGTGCCCACACCTGCATGTGTGCCCATACTGTACCTGTGCCTACACCTGCACCTGTGCACCTGCACCTGCACCTGTGTGCCCATACCTGCACCTGTGTGCCCACACCTGTACCTGTGCACCTGTACCTGTACCCAGTGCCTATACCTGTACATGTGTGCCCATACCTGTACCTGTGTGCCTATACCACCTGTGCACCCATACCTGTACGCCCATACCTGTACCTGTGTCCCTATACCTGTACCTGTGTGCCTATACCTGTACCTGTGTACCTATACCTGTACCTGTGTGCCCATATCTGTACCTGTACCCATACCTGTACCTGTGTGCCTATATCTGCACCTGTGTCCCCATACCTGTACCTGTGCACCTATACCTGTACCTGTGTGCCTATACCTGTACCTGTGTACCCATACCTGTACCTGTGTACCCATATCTTACCTGTGTACCCATACCTGTACCTGTGTGCCTATACCTGTACCTGTGTACCCATACCTGTACCTGTGTACCCATACCTGAACCTGTCTGCCCATATCTGTACCTGTGTTCCCTATACCTGTACCTGTGTGCCTATATCTTTACCTGTGTACCTATACCTGTACCTGTGTACCCATACCTGAACCTGTCTGCTATATCTGTACCTGTGTTCCATACCTGTACCTGTGTGCCTATATCTTTACCTGTGTACCTATACCTGTACCTGTGTACCTATACCTGAACCTGTCTGCCCATATCTGTACCTGTGTTCCTATACCTGTACCTGTGTGCCCATATCTTTACCTGTGTACCTATACCTGTACCTGTGTACCCATACCTGTACCTGTGTGCCTATATCTGTACCTGTGTTCCTATACCCTTACCTGTGTGCCTATATCTTAACCTGTGTACCTATACCTGTACCTGTGTACCTATACCTGTACCTGTGTACCCATATCTGTACCTGTGTTCCATACCTGTACCTGTGTGCCTATATCTTAACCTGTGTACCCATACCTGTGCACCCATACTTGAACCTGTCTGCCCATATCTGTACCTGTGTACCCATACCTGTACCTGTGTACCCATACCTGCACCTGTGTACCCATATTCACCTGTGTGCCTATATTCTTACCTGTGTAGCCATACCTGTACCTGTGTACCCATACCCGTGTGCCCAATACCTGTGTACCCATACCTGAACCTGTGTGCCCATATCTGCACCTGTGTACCCATACCTGTACCTGTGTACCCATACCTGCACCTGTGTACCCATACCTGCACCTGTGTGCCCATCTCACCTGTGTACCCATACCTGCACCTGTGCACCCATACCCGTGTGCCCATACCTGTACCTGTGCACCTGCACCCATGTGCCCATACCTGCACCTGTGTACCCACCTGCACCTGTGTGCCCATACCTGTACCTGTGCACCCATACCTGTGTGCCCATACCTGTACCTGTGTGCCTGTACCTGTACCTGTGTGCCCATGTCCTGCACCTGTGTGCCTATACTGATACCTGTGCACCTGTACCTGTGTACCTGCACCTGTGCACCTGTGTGCCCATACCTGTACCTGTGTGCCTGTACCTGTACCCATGTGCCTATGCCTGCACCTGTGTGCCCATACCGATACCCTGTACCTGTACCTGTGTGCCCATCCCACCTGTACCTGTGTGCCCATACCTGTACCTGTGCCCATACCTGCACCTGTGTGCCCATACCCGTACCTGTGCACCATATGTACCTGTGTACCTGTACCTGTGTGCCTATACCTGTACCTGTTTACCTGTGAGCCCATAACTGTACCTGTGTACCTGTACCTGTGTGCCCATACCTGTACCTGTGTACCCATACCTGTACCTGTGTGCCCATACCTGTACCTGCATTTGTACCTGTGTCCCCATACCTGTACCTGTGTGCCTATACCTGTACCTGCATTTGTACCTGTGTCCCCATACCTGTACCTGTGTGCCTATACCTGCACCTGCATCTGTACCTGTGTCCCTGCACCTGTGTGCCTATACCTGTACCCGTGTGCCCATACTCCAAACCCGTGTGCCTGTACCTGTACCTGTGTACCCTGTACCCGTGTGCCTGTTCCTGTACCCTGTGTGCCAATGCCTATACTCCAGCTCCGTGTGCCTGTACTCCACCCGTGTGCTCTGCACCTAATCCGTGTACCTGCACCGTGTGCCTATACCTGTACGCCTATACCTGTACCTGTGTGCCTATACCTGTACCTGTACCTGTGTGCCTATACCTGTACCTGTACCCGTGTGCCTATACCTGTACCCGTGTCTATACCTGTCCCCGTGTACCTATACCTGTACCGTGTCTATACCTGTACCCGTGCACCTGTACCTGTACCCGTGTGCCTATACCTGTATTGTCAGATCCAAAGAAGCCAAAATACCTGAGACGACACTGACAGCCAAGACGGGTGTATAAGAAAATCCCCGTCCACACATGTCCCTGTCAACTGAGCGGGGAATTAGAGGTAACATAATGACCCTCATAACTACCCCTGAGACGACCATCCAAACTGCTCATTAGCATACTGGGCTGAGGGAAAAAGGCAAGAGGAGACGCTCATGAGTATCCCTCCCATCCTCGACAACCTTCCCTTATTCTCTTAATGTCTACTTCCCTTCACACAGTCTACCCCTTAACCAGTCACCCTTATACAGGTACTTCTATTTCCTCCCTCGGATTGTTTCTGCGGTCACTCTCTCAGACATACTTCTGCTGTCACTTCCCATCCCTCAGGACATACTTCTGCTGTCACTTCCCCATCCTCAGGACATATACTCGCTGTCACTCCCCATCCTCAGGACATACTCTGCTGTCACTTCCCCTTCCCTCAGGACATACTGCTGTCACTTCCCCATCCTCAGGACATACTCTGCTGCCACTTCCCCATCCTCAGGACATACTCTCTGCTGCCACTTCCCATCCTCAGGACATACTTCTGCTGTCACTTCCCCATCCTCAGGACATACTTATGCTGCCACTTCATCCTCAGGACATACTTTGCTGCCACTCCCATCCTCAGGACATACTTATGCTGCCACTCTCATCCTCAGGACATACTTCTGCTGCCACTCCCCCATCCTCAGGACACATACTTCTGCTGTCACTTCCCCATCCTCAGGACATACTTCTGCTGCCACTCCCATCCTCAGGACATACTTCTGCTGCCACTTCCCATCCTCAGGACATACTTCTGCTGCCACTTCCCCATCCTCAGGACATACTTCTGCTGTCACTTCCCATCCTCAGGACATACTTATGCTGCCACTTCCTTCTTCAGGACCTACTTCACATACTTCCTTTGGACAAACTTCTGCTACGACTTCCTCAGGATACACTTCTGCTGCCACTTCCTCGGATACAAGTCAGCATTAGTCCTGAGCTGACACTGATGATCCACCACTTCCGGCAAGCAACGATAACAGACCTGCAGTAGTAAATAGACACGCAACAATAAGAGACCTCAGTAGTAACAGACAAACAACACAGACTTGCAGAGTAACAGACACGCACAATAAGAGACCTCAGTAGTAACAGAAACAACAATAACAGACCCTCAGTAGTAACAGACACTCCAACAATAACAGACCTGCAGTAGTAACAGACACGCAACAATACAGACCTGCACAGTAACAGACACGCAACAATAACAGACCCTGCAGCAAACAGGACAATCAACTATAACAGACCTGCAGAAGTAACAGATAAACAACAATAACAGACCCCAAATAGTGCAACATTAAGCAATTATAACAGACCTGGCAGTAGTAACAGACAGGAAACAATAACAGACCTGCACAGTAAGTAATAACAGACACGCGCAACAATAACAGACCTCAGTAGTACAGATACGCAACAATAACAGACCTCAGTAGTAACAGACAAACAACGATAACAGACCAGTAGTAACAGATATGCACACACAGACTCCTCAGTAGTAACAGACAAACAACACAACAGACCTCAGTAGTAACATACAAACAAAAATAACAGACCTCAGTAGCAACAAACAAACAACAATAACAGACCCTCATTAGTAAACAGTATGGGCAACAATAACAGACCCTCAGTAGTACAGACAAACAACAATAATAACAGACCCACAGTAGTAAATAGACAACAACAATAACAGACCTCAGTAGTAACAGACAAACAAATACACAGACCTCATTAGTAACAGACACGCAAATAATAACAGACCTCAGTGAAAAACAGACAAACAACAATAACAGACCTGGGTAGTAACAGACAACAACAATAACAGACCCCAGTAGTAACAGACAAACAACACAAGGAGACCAGTAGTAACAGAAAAACAACTATACAGACCTCATTAGTAACAGACCAAACAACAATAACGGACCCTCAGTAGTACTGGACAAACAACAATAACAGACCCACAGTAGTAACAGACAACAACAATAACAGACCCACAGTAGTAACAGAGAAACAACAATAACAGACCCTCAGTAGTAACAGACAAACAACAATAACAGACCCACAGTAATAACAGACAAACAACAATAACAGACCCTCAGTAGTAACAGACAAACAACAATAACAGACCCTCAATAGCAAGAGACAAGCAACTATAACAGACCTGCAGTAGTAACAGACAGGAAAAAATAACAGACCTGCAATAGTAACAGACACGCAACAATAACAGACCCTCAGTAGTAACAGCCACGCAACAATAAGAGACCTGCAGTAGTAACAGACACGCAACAATATCAGACCTGCAGTAGTAACAGCCACGCAACAATAACAGACCTGCAATAGTAACAGACACGCAACAATAACAGACCTGCAGTAGTAACAGCCACGCAACAATAACAGACCCTCAGTAGCAACAGACAATCAACTATAACAGGTCCTCATTTGGCGATCAGACAAGCAACAATGATAGACCTACAGTAGTAACAGACAAACAACAATAACAGACCGTCAGTAGTAACAGACACGCAACAATAACAGACCTGCAGTAGTAACAGACAAACAACAATAACAGACCCTCAGTAGTAACAGACACGTAACAATAACAGACACACAGTAGTAACAGACAAACAACAATAACAGACCGTTAGTAGTAACAGACAAACAACGATAACAGACCCTCAGTAGTAACAGACAAGCAACGAAAACAGACCCTCAGTAGTAACAGACAAACAACAATAACAGACCCTCAGTAGTAACAGACAAACAACGATAGCAGACCCTCAGTAGTAACAGACAAACAACAATAACAGACCCTCAGTAGTAACAGACAACAACAATAACAGAACCTCAGTAGTAACAGACAAACAACAATAACAGACCCTCATTAGTAACAGACAAACAACAATAACAGACCCTCAGTAGTAACAGACAATCAACAATAACAGACCCTCAGTAGTAACAAACACGCAACAATAACAGACCCTCAGTAGTAACAGACAAACAACAATAACAGACCCACAGTAGTAACAGACAAACAACAATAACAGACCTGCAGAACAGACAAACAACAATAACAGACCAGCAGTACCACACAGACACGCAAATAATAACAGACCCTCAGTAGTAAATACATTTTAACAATAACAGACCTGCAGTAGTAACAGACAAACAACAATAACAGACCCTCAGTAGTAACAGAGAAACAACAATAACAGACCCTCAGTAGTAACAGACAAGCAACAATAACAGACCCTCAGTAGTAACAGACAAGCAACAATAACAGACCCTCAATAGTAACAGACACGCAACAATAACAGACCCCCAGTAGTAACAGACACGCAACAATAACAGACACACAGTAGTAACAGACAAACAACAATAATGACCTGCAGTAGTAACACAGACAAGTAAATAATAATAGACCTCAGTAGTAACAGACAAACAACAATAATAGACCCTAGTAGTAAATAGCAAAACAACAATAAGAGACCCTCAGTAGTACACAGACAAACAACAATAACAGACCCTCAGTAGTAACAGACAAACAACAATAACAGACCATCAGTAGTAACAGACACGCAACAATAACAGACCCTCAGCAGTAACAGACAAACAACAATAACAGACCCACAGTAGTAACAGACAAACAACAATAACAGACCCTCAGTAGTAACAGACAAACAACAATAACAGACCCTCAGTAGTAACAGAAAAACAACAATAACAGACCCTCAGTAGTAACAGACAAACAACAATAACAGACCCTCAGTAGTAACAGACAAACAACAATAACAGACCCTCAGTAGTAAGAGACAAGTAACAATAACAGACCCTCAGTAGTAACAGACACGCAACAATAACAGACCCTCAGTAGTAACAGACAAACAACAATAACAGACCCTCAGTAGTAACAGATAAGTAACACTAACAGACCCTCAGTAGTAACAGACACGCAACAATAACAGACCTGCAGTAGTAACAGACACGCAACAATAAGAGACCTGCAGTAGTAACAGACACGCAACAATAACAGACCCTCAGTAGTAACAGCCAAACAACAATAACAGACCCTCAGTAGTAACAGCCAAACAACAATAACAGACCCTCAGTAGTAACAGCCAAACAACAATAACAGACTCTCAGTAGTAACAGCCAAACAACAATAACAGACTCTCAGTAGTAACAGCCAAACAACAATAACAGACCTGCAGTAGTAACAGATACGCAACAATAACAGACCCTCAGTAGCAACAGACAATCAACTATAACAGACCTGCAGTAGTAACAGATACGCAACAATAACAGACCCTCAGTAGTAACAGCCAAACAACAATAACAGACTCTCAATAGTAACAGCCAAACAACAATAACAGACCCTCAGTAGCAACAGACAATCAACTATAACAGACCTGCAGAAGTAACAGTTAAACAACAATAACAGACCCTCAGTAGTAACAGCCAAACAACAATAACAGACTCTCAATAGTAACAGCCAAACAACAATAACAGACCCTCAATAGTAAGAGACAAGCAACTATAACAGACCTGCAGAAGTAACAGATAAACAACAATAACAGACCCTCAGTAGTAACAGATAAACAACAATAACAGACCCTCAGTAGTAACAGATAAACAACAATAACAGACCCTCAATAGTAAGAGACAAGCAACTATAACAGACCCTCAGTAGTAACAGATAAACAACAATAACAGACCCTCAATAGTAACAGACAAGCAACTATAACAGACCTGCATTAGTAACAGACAGGAAACAATAACAGACCTGCAATAGTAACAGACACGCAACAATAACAGACCCTCAGTAGTAACAGACAAACAACAATAACAGACCCTCAGTAGTAACAGACAAACAACAATAACAGACCCTCAGTAGTAACAGACAAGCAACGATAACAGACCTGCAGTAGTAACAGACAAGCAACTATAACAGACCCTCACTAGTAACAGACAAGCAACGATAACAGACCCTCAGTAGTAACAGGCAAACAACAATAACAGACCCTCAGTAGTAACAGAAACGCAACAATAACAGACCCTCAGTATTAAAAGAAACGCAACAATAACAGATCCTCAGTAGTAACAGACAAACAACAATAACAGACCCTCAGTAGTATCAGACACGCAACAATAATAGACACACAGTAGTAACTGACAAACAACAATAACAGACCATCAGTAGTAACAGACAAGCAACTAAACAGACCCTCAGTAGTAACAGACAAACAACAATAACAGACCCTCAGTAGTAACAGACAAACAACAATAACAGACCATCAGTAGTAACAGACAAGCAACTAAACAGACCTGCAGTAGTAACAGACAAACAACAATAACAGACTCTCAGTAGTAACAGACAAACAACAATAACAGACCCTCAGTAGTAACAGACAAACAACAATAACAGACCCTCAGTAGTAACAGACAAGCAACAATAACAGACCCTCAGTAGTAACAGACAAACAACAATAAAAGACGCTCAGTAGTAACAGACACGCAACAATAACAGACCTGTAGTAGTAACAGACACGCAACAATAACAGACCCTCAGCAGTAACAGACACGCAACAATAACAGACCCTCAGTAGTAACAGACAAACAACAATACCAGACCCTCAGTAGTAACAGCCAAACAACAATAACAGACCCTCAGTAGTAACAGACAAGCAACGATAACAGACCTGCAGTAGTAACAGACAAGCAACTATAACAGACCCTCAGTAGTAACAGACAAGCAACGATAACAGACCCTCAGTAGTAACAGGCAAACAACAATAACAGACCCTCAGTAGTAACAGAAACGCAACAATAACAGACCCTCAGTAGTAAAAGAAACGCAACAATAACAGACCCTCAGTAGTAACAGACAAACAACAATAACAGACCCTCAGTAGTATCAGACACGCAACAATAATAGACACACAGTAGTAACAGACAAACAACAATAACAGACTCTCAGTAGTAACAGACAAACAACAATAACAGACTCTCAGTAGTAACAGACAAACAACAATAACAGACCATCAGTAGTAACAGACGAAGCAACTAAACAGACCTGCGAGTAGTAACAGACAAACAACAATTACAGACCCTCAGTAGTAACAGACACGCAACAATAACAGACCCTCAGTAGTAACAGACAAGCAACATTAACAGACCCTCAGTAGTAACAGACAAGCAACAATAACAGACCCACAGTAGTAACAGACAAACAACAATAACAGACCCTCAGTAGTAACAGACACACAACAATAACAGACCCTCAGTAGTAACAGACAAACAACAATAACAGACCCTCAGTAGTAACAGACACGCAACAATAACAGACCCTCAGTAGTAACAGACAAACCACAATAACAGACCCTCAGTAGTAACAGACAAACAACAATAACAGACCCACAGTAGTAACAGACAAACAACAATAACAGACCCTCAGTAGTAACAGACAAGCAACAATAACAGACCCTCGAGAAAGTAGTAACAGACAAACAACAATAAAGACGCTCTAGTAGTAACAGACACGCAACAATAACAGACCTGTAGTAGTAACAGACGCACCCAACAATAAGCAGACCCTCGAGTAGTAACAGACAAACAACAATAACGGGCCCTCGGTATTAACAGACACACAACAATAACAGACCTGCAGTAGTAACAGACGCAACAATAACAGACCCTCAGTAGTAACAGACAAACAACAATAACCAGACCCTCAGTAGTAACAGACAAACAACGATAACAGACACTCAGTAGTAACAGACAAACAACAATAACAGACCCTCAGTAGTAACAGACAAGTAACAATAACAGACCCTCAGTAGTAATAGACACGCAACAATAACAGACCCTCAGTAGTAACAGACACACAACAATAACAGACCCTCAGTAGTAACGGACAATCAACAATAACAGACCCTCAGTAGTAACAAACAATCAACAATAACAGACCCTCAGTAGTAACAGAAAAACAACTATAACAGACCCTCATTAGTAACAGACAAACAACAATAACAGACCCTCAGTAGTAACAGACAATCAACAATAACAGACCCTCAGTAGTAACAGAAAAACAACAATAACAGACCCTCATTAGTAACAGACAAACAACAATAACAGACCCTCAGTAGTAACAGACAATCAACAATAACAGACCCTCAGTAGTAACAAACAATCAACAATAACAGACCCTCAGTAGTAACAGAAAAACAACTATAACAGACCCTCAGTAGTAACAGACAATCAACAATAACAGACCCTCAGTAGTAACAAACAAACAACAATAACAGGCCCTCAGTAGTAACAAACACGCAACAATAACAGACGCACAGTAGTAACAGACAAACAACAATAACAGACCCTCAGTAGTAACAGACAAACAACAATAACAGACCCTCAGTAGTAACAGACAATCAACAATAATAGACCCTCAGTAGTAACAGACACGCAACAATAACAGACCTGCAGAAGGAACAGACACGCAACAATAAGAGACCTGCAGTAGTAACAGACAAACAACAATAACAGACCATCAGCAGTAACAGCCAAACAACAATAACAGACCCTCAGTAGCAACAGACACTCAACTATAACAAACCTGCAGTAGTAACAGACAGGAAACAATAACAGACCTGCAATATTAACAGACACGCAACAATAACAGACCCTCAGTAGTAACAGATACGCAACAATAACAGACCCTCAGTAGTAACAGACAAACAACAATAACAGACCTTTAGTAGTAACAGACAAGTAACAATAACAGACCCTCAGTAGTAACAGAGAAACAACAATAACAGCCCCACAGTAGTAACAGCCAAACAACAATAACAGACCCTCAGTAGTAACAGACAAACAACAATAACAGACCCTCAGGAGTAACAGACACGCAACAATAACAGACCTGCAATAGTGACAGATAGGAAACAATAACAGACCTGCAATAGTAACAGACACGCAACAATAACAGACCTGCAGAAGTAACAGATAGGAAACAATAACAGACCTGCAGTAGTAACAGACACGCAACAATAAGAGACCTGCAGTAGTAACAGACACGCAACAATAACAGACCCTCAGTAGTAACAGCCAAACAACAATAACAGACCCTCAGTAGTATCAGCCAAACAACAATAACAGACCCTCAGTAGTAAACAGACAAGCAAATAACACAGACCTCAGTAGTAATATTATACGCAACAATAACAGACCTCAGTAGTAACAGACACACAACAATAACAGA
>NW_024757772.1:0-13129 GCF_018991925.1 Homarus americanus
TCGGGTATAAAAAGTCCTCTGGTCGAGTATAACAAAGTCCCCTAATCGAGTATAAAAATGTCCCTGATCGAGTATAACAAAGGCCCCTCATCGAGTATAACAAAGACCCTGATCGGGTAAAACAAAGTCCCTTGGTCGAGATTAACAAAACCCCTGATCGAGTATAAAAAGTCCCTGGTCGAGTATAACAAAGTCCCCTAATCGGCTATAAAGCCCCTGATCGAGTATAACAAAGTCCCCTGATAGAGTATAACAAAGTCCCCTGATCGAGTATAACAGAGGCCCCTGATCGAGTTTAACAAAGGCCTCTGATCGAGTTTAACAAAGGCCCCTGATCGAATATAACAAAGTCCCCTTGTCGAGTATAACAAACTCCCCTGATCGAGTATAACAAAGTCCCCTGGTCGAGTATAACAAAATCCTTTGATTAAGTATAACAAAGTCCCCTCATCGAGTATAACAAAGACCACTAACCGAGCATTACATAGTCCCCTGATCGAGTATAACAGAGTCCCAAAGTCCTTTGATTGAGTATAACAAAGTCGTCTGATCGAGTATAACAGAGTCCTGATCAGAGTATAACAAAGTCCCTGGTCGAGTATAACAAAGCCCCTCATCGAGTATAACAAAGCCCCTCATCGAGGTATAACAAAGCCCCATTGTCGAGTATAACAAAAGTCCCTGATCATTATAACAAGACCCTGATCGAGTAAAACAAAGTCCCTTGGTCGAGATTAACAAAACCCCTGATGATCGAGTATAACAAAGTCCCCTGGTCGAGAGTATAACAAAGTCCGCTAATCGAGTATAAAAATGTCCCCTGATCAGGTAAATAACAAGAGGCACCTCATCGAGTATAACAAAAGGCCCCTCATCAGTATAAAGGCCCCTCATCGAGGTATAACAAAGGCCCCTCATCGGCAGGTATAACAAGGCCCTCATCGAGTATAACAAGTCACTAATCAAGTATAACAAAAGGCCCCTCATCGAGGTATAACAAAGGCCTATCCCGGAGTATAACAAAGGCCCTCATCGAGTATAACAAAAGTCCCTCATCGAGGTATAACAAAGGTCCCTCACCGAGGTATAGCAAGGCCCTGGTCGGTATAAACAAATCCCCTGGTCGAGTATAACAAAGTCCCCAGGAACGGGTATAACAAGTCCCTGTTCGAGTATAACAAAGCCCCCTAGTCGTGTATAATAAAGTCCCTCGTCGAGTATAAAGTCCCAGAATGAGTATAAAAAGGCCCTGATCGAGTTTAACAAGGGCCACTGATCAAGTATAACAAAGTCCCTCTTCGGTATAAGAAAGCCCTTGATCGGTATATGAAATCGCTTTGATTAAGTACATAACGAAGTCCCTCATCGAGTATAACAAAGACCACTAACCGAGCATAACATAGTCCTGATCGGTATAACAGAGTCCCTTCATCCTTGTGAGAGTATTCTAAGGTCCCTGATCGAAGGTATAACAAACACTGGTCGAGTATAACAAAAGTCCTTTGATTGGCTATAACAAATTCCCTGATCAGGTATAACAAAGTCCTCTGATCGAGTATAACAGAGTCCCCTGATCGAGTATAACAAGACCCTGGTCGAGGTATAACAAAAGTCTCCTGATCTCGTGTATAACAAAGCCCCTGATCGAGTATAACAAAGTCCTTTGATTGAGTATAACAAAGTCGTCTGTTCGAGTATAACAGAGTCCCTAGTCAGGTATAACAAGTCCCTGGTCAGTATAACAAGCCCCCTCATCAGGTATAACAAAGCCCCCTCATCGAGTATAACAAAGCCCCATTGTCGAGTACCGAGTCCCCTGGTCGAGGTATAACAAAGTCCGTGATCAGTATAACAAATCCCCCCTCATTAGGTATAACAAGCCCCTTCGTGAGTATAATAGCTTCCCTGGTCGAGTAACAAAGTACCTAATCGAGGTATATAACAAAAGTCACCTCATCGAGTATAACAAAGTCCTCACAGAGTATAACAAAGGCCCCATATCGAGAAAACAAAGGCCCATTTCATCGGGTTTTAACAAGGAGGCCCTGATCAGTATCGGGTCCCTGATTGAAATATAACAAAGACCTCTGAAAGTGTACCAAACAAAGGCCCCTCATCGGGTTTAACAAAGGCCCCTGATCGAGTATATCGAGGTCCCCTGATCGAGTATAACAAAGACCTCTGAAAGAGTATAACAAAGGCCCCTCATCGAATATAACAAAGACCCTTAAAAGAGTATAACAAAGTCCCCTCATCGAGTATAACAAAGCCTCCTCATCGAGTATAACAAAGCTCCCTGTTCGAGTATAATAAAGCCCCCTGGAGTATAACAAAGCCCCCTGATCGAGTATAACAAAGTCCTCTGAAAGAGGATAACAAAGGCTCCTAATCGAGTATAACAAAGGCCCCTAAAAGAGTATAACAAAGTCCCCTGATCGAGTATAACAAAGCCCCTTCATCGAGTATAACAAAGCCCCCTGTTCGAGTATAACAAACCCCCCTGATCGAGTATAACAAAGCCCCCTGTTCGAGTATAACAAAGTCCCCTAATCGAGTATTACAAAGGACCCTCATCGAGTATAACAAAGGTCCCTAATCGAGTATAACAAAGCACCCTGATCGAGTATAACAAAGTCCTTTGATTGACTAAAACAAATTCCCCTGGTCGAGTATAAGAAAGCCCCCTGATCGAGTATAACAAAGCCATCTGATCGAGTATAACAAAGCCCCCTAGTCGAGCATAACAAAGTCCCCTGGTCGAGTATAACAAAGTCCCGAGAACGAGTATAAAAAAGGCTCCTGATCGAGTTTAACAAAGGCCCCTGCTCGAGTGTAACAAAGTCCCCTAGTCGAGCATAAGAAACTCACCTGGTCGTGTATAATAAAAGTCCCCTGCTCGAGTATAACAAAGTCCCCTGATCGTGTCTAACAAAGTCCCCTGATTGAGTATAACAAAGTTCCCTGGTCGAGTATAACAAAGCCCCCTGATTGAGTATAACAAAGCCCCCTCATCGAGTATAACAATGCCCCCTGTTCGAGTATAACAAAGGCCACTAACCAAGTAAACCATAGTCCCCTGATCGAGTATAACAGAGTCCCCTAATCGAGTATAACAAAGGCCCCTGATCGAGTAAAACAAAGTCCCCTCATCGAGTATCACGAAGCCCCCTGTTCGAATATAACAAAGGCCCCTGATCGAGTATAACAAAGCCCCCTGATCGAGTATAACATAGTTCTTTGATTAAGTATAACAAAGCCCACCTGATCGAGCATAACAAAGCCCCCTAGTCGAGTATAACAAAGTCCCCTGGTCGAGTATAACAAAGTCCCCAGAACGAGTATAACAAAGCCCCCTAGTCGAGTATAATAAAGTCCCCTAGTCGAGTATAATAAAGTCCCCTGGTCGAGTATAACAAAGTCCCCAGAACGAGTATAACAAAGCCCCCTAGTCGAGTATAATAAAGTCCCCTCTTCGAGTATAACAAAGCCCCCTAGTCGAGTATAACAAAGTCCGCTGGTCGAGTATAACAAAGCCCCCTCATCGAGTATAACAAAGCCCCTTGATCGAGCATAACAAAGCCCCCTAGTCGAGTATAACAAAGTCCCCTGGTCGGGTATAACAAAGTTTCCAGAACGAGTATAACAAAGTCCCCTGTTCGAGTATAACAAAGCCCCCTAGTCGTGTATAATAAAGTCCCCTCGTCGAGTATAACAAAGTCCCCAGAATGAGTATAAAAAAGGCCCCTGATCGAGTTTAACAAGGGCCACTGATCGAGTATAAGAAAGTCCCCTCATCGATTATAACAAAGACCACTAACCGAGCATAACATAGTCCCCTGATCGAGTATAACAGAGTCCCTTGATCGAGTATACTAAGGTCCCTGATCGAGTATAACAAAGCACCTTGATCGAGTATAACAAAGTCCTTTGATTGACTATAACAAATTCCCCTGATCGAGTATAACAAAGTCCTCTGATCGAGTATAACAGAGTCCCTTGATCGAGTATAACAAAGACCCCTGGTCGAGTATAACAACCCCCCTCATCGAGTATAACAAAGCACCCTCATCGAGTATAACAAAGCCCCATTGTCGAGTATAACAAAGTCCCCTGGTTGAGTATAACAAAGTCCCCTGATCGAGTATAACAAATCCCCCTCATTGAGTATAACAAAGCCCCTTCATTGAGTATAACAAAGCTCCCTGGTCGAGTATAACAAAGTACCCTAATCGAGTACAACAAAGTACCCTCATCGAGTATAACAAAGTCCCCTCATTGAATATAACAAAATTTCCTCACAGAGTATAACAAAGGCCCCTTATCGAGAATAACAAAGGCCCCTGATCGACTATAACAAGGTCCCCTGATCGAGTATAACAAAGTCCACTGAAAGAGTATAACAAAGGCCCCTGATCGAGTATAACAAAGGTCCCTAAAAGAGTATAACAAAGTCCCCTCATCGAGTATAACAAAGCCCCTAATCGAGTATAACAAAGAGCCCTGTTCGAGTATAACAAAGGCCACTAATCGAGAATAACACAGTCCCCTAATCGAGTATAACAAAGGCCCCTGATAGAGTAAAAAAAAGACCCCTCATCGAGTATCACGAAGCCCCCTGATTGAGTATAACAAAGCCCCCTGATCGAGTATGAGAGAGTCCCCTAATCGAGTATAACAAAGTTCCCTGATCGAATATAACAAAGGCCCCTTATCGAGTTTAACAATGGTCCCTGATCGAGTATAACAAAGACCCCTGATCGAGTAAAACAAAGTCCCTTGGTCGAGATTAACAAAACCCCCTGATCGAGTATAACAAAGTCCCTTGGTCGAGTATAACAAAGCCCCCAGGTTGAGTATAACAAAGTCCCCTGATCGAGTATAACAAAGGCCCCTCATCGAGTAAAACAAAAAGGCCCCTCATCGAGTATAACAAAGTCCTTTGATTGCGTATAACAAATTCCTCTGATAGAGTATAACAAAGTCCCCTGATCGAGTAAAACAAAGTCCCCTGGTCGAGTATAACAAAGCCCCCTAGTCGAGTATAACAAAGTCCCCTGGTCGAGTATAACAAAGTCCCCAGAACGAGTATAACAAAGTCCCCTCATCGAGTATTACAAAGTCTCCTGATCGAGTATAAGAAAGTCCCCTGGTCGAGTATAACAAACCCCCTGATCGAGTATAACAAAGCCCCCTGATCGAGTATAACAATGTCCTTTGATTGAGTCTAACAAAGTCCTCTCATCGAGTATAACAAAGCCCCCTAATCGAGTATAACAAAGCCCCATTGTCGAGTATAACAAAGTCCCCTGGTCGAGTATAACAAAGTCCCTTGATCGAGTATAACAAATCCTCCTCATTGAGTATAACAAAGCCCCTTCATTGAGTATAACAAAGCTCCCTCGTCGAGTATAACAAAGTACCCTAATCGAGTATAACAAAGTCCCCTCATCGAGTATAACAAAGTCCCCTCACAGAGTATAACAAAGGCCCCATATCGAGAAAAACAAAGGCCCCTCATCGGGTTTAACAAAGGCCCCTGATCGAGTATATCGAGGTCCCCTGATCGAGTATAACAAAGACCTCTGAAAGAGTATAACAAAGGCCCCTCATCGAATATAACAAAGACCCTTAAAAGAGTATAACAAAGTCCCCTCATCGAGTATATAACAAATCCTCATCGAGTACACATAACAAAGCCCCCTGTCTGAGAGTATAATAAAGCCCTGAGTATAAAAAAGCCCCCTGATCGAGTATAACAAAGTCCCCTTATCGTGTATAACAAAGTCCCCTAATCGAGTATAACAAAGGCCCCCAGTTGAGTATAAGAAAGCCTCCTAATCGAGTATAACAAAGTCCCCTGATCGAGTATAAACAAAGGCCCCTAATCGAGTATACAACAGCGCTCCCTAAAAGAGTATAATAACAGTCCCCTGATCGAGTATAACAAAGCCCCCTCATCGAGTATAACAAAGCCCCCTGTTCGAGTATAACAAAGCCCCCTGATCGAGTATAACAAAGCCCCCTGTTCGAGTATACTAAAGTCCCCTAATCGAGTATAACAAAGGACCCTCATCGAGTATAACAAAGGTCCCTAATCGAGTATAACAAAGCACGCTGATCGAGTATAACAAAGTCCTTTGATTGACTTTAACAAATTCCCCTGGTTGAGTATAAGAAAGCACCCTGATCGAGTATAACAAAGCCATCTGATCGAGTATAACAAAGCCCCCTAGTCGAGCGTAACAAAGTCCCCTAGTCGAGTATAAGAAAGTCCCGAGAACGAGTATAAAAAAGGCTCCTGATCGAGTTTAATAAAGGCCCCTGCTCGAGTGTAACAAAGTCCCCTAGTCGAGCATAAGAAACTCACCTGGTCGTGTATAATAAAAGTCCCCTGCTCGAGTATAACAAAGTCCCCTGATCGAGTCTAACAAAGTCCCCTGATTGAGTATAAAAAAGTCCCCTGGTCGAGTATAACAAAGCCCCCTGATTGAGTATAACAAAGCCCCCTCATCGAGCATAACAAAGCCCCCTGTTCGAGTATAACAAAGACCACTAACCAAGTAAACCATAGTCCCCTGATCGAGTATAACAGAGTCCCCTAATCGAGTATAACAAAGGCCCCTGATCGAGTATAACAAATCCACCTCATTGAGCATAAAAATGCCCCCTCATTGAGTATAACAAAGCCCCCTGGTCGAGTACAACAAAGTACCCTAATCGAGTATAAGAAAGTCCCCTCATTGAGTATAACAAAATTCCCTCACAGAGTATAACAAAGGCCCCTTATCGAGAATAACAAAGGCCTCTCATCGGGCTTAACAAAGGCCACTAATCGAGTATAACACAGTCCCCTAATCGAGTATAACAAAGGCCCCTCATCGAGTCAAACAAAATCCCCTCATCGAGTATCACGAAGCCCCCTGATTGAGTATAACAAAGCCCCCTGATCGAGTATGAGAAAGTCCCCTAATCGAGTATAACAAAGTTCCCTGATCGAATATAACAAATGCCCCTCATCGAGTTTAACAATGGTCCCTCATCGAGTATAACAGAGTCCCCTGATCGAGAAAAAGAAAGTCCCTTGGTCGAGATTAACAAAGCCCCCTGATCGAGTATATCAAAGTCCCTTGGTCGAGTATAACAAAGCCCCCAGGTTGAGTATAACAAAGTCCCCTAGTCGAGTATAACAAAGTCCCTAATCGAGTATAAAAATGTCCCCTGATCGAGTATAAAAAAGGCCCCTCATCGAGTATAACAAAGGCCCCTCATCGAGTATAACAAAGGCCCCTCATCGAGTATAACAAAGTCCCCTAATCAAGTATAAAAAAGGCCCCTCATCGAGTATAACAAAGGCCCCTCATCGAGTATAACAAAGGCCCCTCATCGAGTATAAAAAGTCCCTCATCGAGTATAACAAAGTCCCCTCACCGAGTATAGCAAAGGCCCCTGGTCGAGTATAACAAAGTCCCCTGGTCGAGTATAACAAAGTCCCCAGAACGAGTATAACAAAGTCCCCTGTTCGAGTATAACAAAGCCTCTTAGTCGTGTATAATAAAAGTCCCCGTCGAGTATAACAAAGTCTCCAGAATGAGTATAAAAAGTTATCCTTTGATCGAAGCGAATACAATACTGATCGAGTATAACAAAGTCCTCATCGAGTAAGTACGAAAAGCCCCTTTATCGAGTATAACAAAATCCTTGATTAAGAGCACAAAGTCCCCCATCGGTATAACAGTGACCACTAACTGGAGTATAACATAGTCCTCGATCGAGTATAACAGAGCCTTTGATCGAGAGCATTAAGTTCCGATCGAGTATAAATGTGCTAATCTTGATCGAGTATAACAAAGTTCTTGATTGACTATAAATTCCCTCGATCGGGAGAAGTAACAGAGTCCCCTGATCGAGTATAACAAAGACTCCTGGTCGAGTATAACAAAGCCCCCTCATCGAGTATAACAAAGCCCCCTCATCGAGTATAACAAAGCCCCATTGTCGAGTATAACAAAGTCCCCTGGTCGAGTATAACAAAGTCTCCTGATCGAGTATAACAAATCCCCCTCATTGAGTATAACAAAGCCCCTTCATTGAGTATAACAAAGCTCCCTGGTCGAGTATAACAAAGTACCCTAATCGAGTACAACAAAGTACCCTCATCGAGTATAACAAAGTCCCCTCATTGGGTATAACAAAATTTCCTCACAGAGTATAACAAAGGCCCCTTATCGAGAATAACAAAGACCCCTCATCGGGTTTAACAAAGGCCCCTGATCGACTATAACAAGGTCCCCTGATCGAGTATAACAAAGTCCCCTGAAAGAGTATAACAAAGGCCCCTGATCGAGTATAACAAAGGTCCCTAAAAGAGTATAACAAAGTCCCCTCATCGAGTATAACAAAGCCCCTAATCGAGTATAACAAAGAGCCCAGTTCGAGTATAACAAAGGTCACTAATCGAGGATAACACAGTCCCCTAATCGAGTATAACAAAGGCCCCTGATAGAGTAAAACAAAGAACCCTCATCGAGTATCACGAAGCCCCCTGATTTAGTATAACAAAGCCCCCTGATCGAGTATGAGAAAGTCCCCTAATCGAGTATAACAAAGTTCCCTGATCAAATATAACAAAGGTTCCTCATCGAGTTTAACAATGGTCCCTGATCGAGTATAACAAAGACCCCTGATCGAGTAAAACAAAGTCCCTTGGTCGAGATTAACAAAACCCCCTGATAGAGTATAACAAAGTTCCCTGGTCGAGTATAACAAAGTCCCCTAATCGAGTATAAAAATGTCCCCTGATCGAGTATAACAAAGGCCCCTCATCGAGTATAACAAAGGCCCCTCATCGAGTATAAAGGCCCCTCATCGAGTATAACAAAGGCCCCTCATCGAGTATAACAAAGGCCCCTCATCGAGTATAACAAAGTCCCCTAATCAAGTATAACAAAGGCCCCTCATCGAGTATAACATAGGCCCCTCATCGAGTATAACAAAGGCCCCTCATCGAGTATAACAAAGTCCCCTCTTCGAGTATAAGAAAGCCCCTTGATCGAGTATAACAAAATCCTTTGATTAAGTATAACAAAGTCCCCTCATCGAGTATAACAAAGACCACTAACCGAGCATAACATAGTCCCCTGATCGAGTATAACAGAGTCCCTTCATCGAGTATTCTAAGGTCCCTGATCGAGTATAACAAAGCACCCTGATCGAGTATAACAAAGTCCTTTGATTGACTATAACAAATTCCCCTGATCGAGTATAACAAAGTCCTCTGATCGAGTATAACAGAGTCCCCTGATCGAGTATAACAAAGACCCCTGGTCGAGTATAACAAAGTCTCCTGATCCTGTATAACAAAGCCCCCTGATCGAGTATAACAAAGTCCTTTGATTGAGTATAACAAAGTCGTCTGATCGAGTATAACAGAGTCCCCTGATCGAGTATAACAAAGCCCCCTCATCGAGTATAACAAAGCCCCATTGTCGAGTATAACAAAGTCCCCTGGTCGAGTATAACATAGTCCCTTGATCGAGTATATCAGAGTCCCTTGATCGAGTATACTAAGGTCCCTGTTCGAGTATAACAAAGCACCCTGATCGAGTATAACAAAGTCCTTTGATTGACTATAACAAATTCCCTTGATCGAGTATAACAAAGTCCTCTGATCGAGTATAACAGAGTCCCCTGATCGAGTATAACAAAGACCCCTGGTCGAGTATAACAAAGCCCCCTCATCGAGTATAACAAAGCCCCCTCATCGAGTATAACAAAGCCCCATTGTCGAGTATAACAAAGTCCCCTGGTCGAGTATAACAAAGTCCCCTGATCGAGTATAACAAATCCCCCTCATTGAGTATAACAAAGCCCCTTCATTGAGTATAACAAAGCTCCCTTGTCGAGTATAACAAAGTACCCTAATCGAGTACAACAAAGTACCCTCATCGAGTATAACAAAGTCCCCTCATTGAGTATAACAAAATTTCCTCACAGAGTATAACAAAGGCCCCTTATCGAGAATAACAAAGGCCCCTCATCGGGTTTAACAAAGGCCCCTGATCGACTATAACAAGGTCCCCTGATCGAGTATAACAAAGACCCCTGAAAGAGTATAACAAAGGCCCCTGATCGAGTATAACAAAGGTCCCTAAAAGAGTATAACAAAGTCCCCTCATCGAGTATAACAAAGCCCCTAATCGAGTAAAACAAAGAGCCCTGTTCGAGTATAACAAAGGCCACTAATCGAGGATAACACAGTCCCCTAATCGAGTATAACAAAGGCCCCTGATAGAGTAAAACAAAGACCCCTCATCGAGTATCACGAAGCCCCCTGATTGAGTATAACAAAGCCCCCTGATCGAGTATGAGAAAGTCCCCTAATCGAGTACAACAAAGTTCCCTGATCGAATATAACAAAGGCCCCTCATCGAGTTTAACAATGGTCCCTGATCGAGTATAACAAAGACCCCTGATCGAGTAAAACAAAGTCCCTTGGTCGAGATTAACAAAGCCCCCTGATCGAGTATATCAAAGTCCCTTGGTCGAGTATAACAAAGCCCCCAGGTTGAGTATAACAAAGGCCCCTGATCGAGTATAACAAAGGCCCCTCATGGAGTATAACAAAGTCCCCTGATCGAGTATAACAAAATCCTTTGATTAAGTATAACAAAGTCCCTCATCGAGTATAACAAAGACCACTAACCGAGCATAACATAGTCCCCTGATCGAGTATAACAGAGTCCCTTGATCGAGTATACTAAGGTCCCTGATCGAGTATAACAAAGCACCCTGATCGAGTATAACAAAGTCCTTTGATTGACTATAACAAATTCCCCTGATCGAGTATAACAAAGTCCTCTGATCGAGTGTAACAGAGTCCCCTGATCGAGTATAACAAAGACCCCTGGTCGAGTATAACAAAGTCCCCTGATCGTGTATAACAAAGCCCCCTGATCGAGTATAAAAAAGGCCCCTGATCGAGTTTAACAAAGGCCACTGATCGAGTATAACAAAGGCCCCTGATCGAGTATAACAAAGCTCCCTCATCGAGTATAACAAAGTCCTTGGATTAAGTATAACAAAGTCCCCTCATCGAGTATTACAAAGTCTCCTGATCGAGTATAAGAAAGTCCCCTGGTCGAGTATAACAAACCCCCTGATCGAGTATAACAAAGCCTCCTGATCGAGTATAACAAAGTCCTTTGATTGAGTATAACAAAGTTCTCTGCTCGAGTATAACAGATTCCCCTGATCGAGTATAACAAAGTCCCCTGGTCGAGTATAACAAAGCCCCCTCATCGAGTATAACAAAGCCCTCTCATCGAGTATAACAAAGCCCCTTCATTGAGTATAACAAAGCTCCCTGGTCGAGTATAACAAAGTACCCTAATCGAGTATAACAAAGTCCCCTCATCGAGTATAACAAAGTCCCTCACAGAGTATAACAAAGGCCCCATATCGAGAAAAACAAAGGCCCCCCATCGGGTTTAACAAAGGCCCCTGATCGAGTATATCGAGGTCCCCTGATCGAGTATAACAAAGACCTCTAAAAGAGTATAACAAAGGCCCCTCATCGAATATAACAAAGACCCTTAAAAGAGTATAACAAAGTCCCCTCATCGAGTATAACAAAGCCCCCTCATCGAGTATAACAAAGCCCCCTGTTCGAGTATAATAAAGCCCCCTGGAGTATAACAAAGCCCCCTGATCGAGTATAAGAAAGTCCCCTGATCGAGTATAAAAAAGTCCCCTAATCGAGTATAACAAAGGCCCCTCATCGAGTATAATTAGGTCACCCTGATCGAGTATAACAAAGTCCCCTGAAAGAGTATAACAAAGGCCCCTAATCGAGTTTAACAAAGGCCCCTAAAAGAGTATAACAAAGTCCCCTGATCGAGTATAACAAAGCCCCCTCATCGAGTATAACAAAGCCCCCTGTTCGAGTATAACAAAGCCCCCTGATCGAGTATAACAAAGCCCCCTGTTCGAGTATACTAAAGTCCCCTAATCGAGTATAACAAAGGACCCTCATCGAGTATAACAAAGGTCCCTAATCGAGTATAACAAAGCACGCTGATCGAGTATAACAAAGTCCTTTGATTGACTTTAACAAATTCCCCTGGTTGAGTATAAGAAAGCACCCTGATCGAGTATAACAAAGCCATCTGATCGAGTATAACAAAGCCCCCTAGTCGAGCGTAACAAAGTCCCCTAGTCGAGTATAAGAAAGTCCCGAGAACGAGTATAAAAAAGGCTCCTGATCGAGTTTAATAAAGGCCCCTGCTCGAGTGTAACAAAGTCCCCTAGTCGAGCATAAGAAACTCACCTGGTCGTGTATAATAAAAGTCCCCTGCTCGAGTATAACAAAGTCCCCTGATCGAGTCTAACAAAGTCCCCTGATTGAGTATAAAAAAGTCCCCTGGTCGAGTATAACAAAGCCCCCTGATTGAGTATAACAAAGCCCCCTCATCGAGCATAACAAAGCCCCCTGTTCGAGTATAACAAAGACCACTAACCAAGTAAACCATAGTCCCCTGATCGAGTATAACAGAGTCCCCTAATCGAGTATAACAAAGGCCCCTGATCGAGTATAACAAATCCACCTCATTGAGCATAAAAATGCCCCCTCATTGAGTATAACAAAGCCCCCTGGTCGAGTACAACAAAGTACCCTAATCGAGTATAAGAAAGTCCCCTCATTGAGTATAACAAAATTCCCTCACAGAGTATAACAAAGGCCCCTTATCGAGAATAACAAAGGCCTCTCATCGGGCTTAACAAAGGCCACTAATCGAGTATAACACAGTCCCCTAATCGAGTATAACAAAGGCCCCTGATCGAGTAAAACAAAGTCCCCTCATCGAGTATCACGAAGCCCCCTGTTCGAGTATAACAAAGGCCCCTGATCGAGAATAACAAAGCCCCCTGATCGAGTATAACAAAGTTCTTTGATTAAGTATAACAAAGCCCTCATCGAGGTTTAACAATGGTCCCTGAGCGAGGTATAATAGAGACCCCTAAACGAGAAAAAGAATGTCCCCTTGGTCCTAGGATTTACAAAGCCCTGATCAGTATAATCAAAGTCCCTTGGTCCTAAGTATAACAAAGCCCTCCAGTTTGAGTATAACAA
>NW_024757773.1:0-42657 GCF_018991925.1 Homarus americanus
TCTGGTCCTGATAGTGTGCATCCCAGAATGTTAAGAGTTGTGCAACGAGTTTGTTGGTCCCTTAAAATTTGTTCTGAAGATGCAGGCAGGAACATTAGACTCAGTATCACTGATAATCCAGAAAGGGATGACAGAAAGTCTTATAAACAAACTGGGAGATTGCATAGTGTGTAGAGTACTCAAGAGCAACAAATGGTACGTATGTCATGATTAAACATCTAACAACGGAACTAATGAGATTTCGTGAAAGGTTTTATGCAAGAACACTTCTTCTGACGCCATTACTAAAGGTGTATGTATGCCACAGGTCCTAGAGTGCAGACCATATACTGACAATACTATACAATTTATAGCGTTCCTGGTGAAAGTCTGTTTTAATTAAACTGAAAACGCACGGAAAACCTGGGAAATGTCCTGGGTATGCATCAAAGATTTTTTTTCATGACTGCAAAGTGTGTGATGATTAATGGGATGGAGTCATCGTGTACCCAGTGCATGCGGAGTATCACAAGTTAAGCCCCGTCCACATCGATCAAGAAGTAAGCTGGCGGCTTTTTACCTGCCATCGGGCAAAGCCTGTGTGTTGTTGTGTACACGGGTGGTTAGCAGCAGTCATAATACGCCGTAGCTAGTAGGTGGTCGGCAGTGGCGGGTGCGTAATGACCGCCTCATGGTGTGTCGCGGAATAATCGCCAGACAGTTAAAGCGAAAAGCATAGCGTTGTGTATCAATAATTGCTGCTATGTGCAAAAAAGAAGAACCAAAATGCAGAAAAGGAAATGGTGCAAAGAGGTTAGATCGAAGAAAAGTATTGGGGAAGTCATGCCACGATTTTACGTGAACTGCAAGATGGACATGAGCAAGACTTAACAATTACATGAGAATGGACCTCCAACACCTTTTACAAACTTCTTCTAGCGAAGTGGAAACCATATATAAAAAAACAGGATATCAATATGAGGGATGGCATTCGCAGAGGCTCGCCTAGAGGCAACGCCATATCTTTCAACTGCGCACTCTACATGTCACTTCAGTAAAGAACGAGGATATCAAAACAAAAGTTTGTTCCCCGTGACATACCTGCATCTGTCAAGCCATGTAAGCGAAGCAAGCGCTACCTGGGCGAAGACACGGCAGGTGAGACGGTAGCGCAGTATAGTCTGGATTTACGTTGCTGGTGAAACGGTCATTTACGCCGGAGAGTGGCTGAGTCCAGACGCATCGCCGCCATTTTATCTGCCGCCCATGCTGACCAATAAGCAGGGGGAAGCGGCGCGTAAGGTTAGGCGCAGTAGGTCGCTGTTGCTATCGGTGACGCTATATGAAGTATCAGATCAGGATTGGGCCACGATCCTTACCACTAATGCATTCCTCCGCCGCTAGCTGTGATTGGTCTATCGTAATATGACCTGCCCTGCCACCAGAGGGGAGAAGTCGCTGACCTAGTACAGGGCCTGTCTCATTGCTCCGAAGGTCCACAGATACAGCAAACGTGTATGGCCCAAGCGGCCCACTCACTGTACTTGGCAGCAGTGCATAACAGAGATGTGACCAAATCACCCATAGCTTAATTAACAAAGCCACCAGTGGCAAAAAAAGGATAACGTAAGTAAATACATTTTACATCCTATAATGCTTCCCTCAGTAAAAGTGGAGGACACAGCCTCTTCAAAACTTTCAGCTTGGACAAGGCACTAACATGACAGAATGACTGCCACCGTGAATAAAAAGTTTAAGTAGATACATATGGTACTGCAGCTGCACAAACTTATAGTTGTAGAACTGGGTATGTAAACAACATAAAAATATCGGTAGGCAAAAACACACATACACGGCATATCCCTCTCCCTAAACCAACATTTACAAAACATTCATTCCTTTTATACACAAACAGGATTCATGTTGGTACTCTGAAAAAAGAAAAGTCAAGGGGTGTTCATAGATCTCTGTGTGAATAAGTACAGTGCTGAACAGTATTTCCTCATGTTTGTTCTGGATGATATTATGTACCATCGTACAGCGATATGCATTACTTAAAAATATTTTGTGCCTGAAGTGTTTTCCATCCTTTCTATTTGTGATGTTCTTAGGAGATATAAAATAACTACAGTAAAGTGAAAGGTGTATTAAAAATGAAGAGATATAAAAATATATTTAGACTAATATACATAAATTATAATACTAAAAAACAAAATGGTAAAATTATGACTAGCTACGGTATGTACAGTACAGTACTGTAATTCTATTAAACACTGCGTGTTGTTTCTGTGAGCTGCCCTATACATATGTTATTACTTTACACTTCCATCTTTTAAATTAAAAATTTATAGCATATATAAAGTATTAAAATTTTCACATAGCAGGAATATTACCTTAATTACCGATCTTCAACATAATCTGGCAAAATCTGTGATAAACCATGGAAATTTGGTCGACAGTTCAAGACTTTGAAATGTCATTGATGGTATTGTACAATACATACAAGCATAAACTGACATCTGCATTTTAATTTCATTTGTATAAAAAAATGATGCCCAGTGCAATAAAAGGGTTGTACCTCCTAGTCCAACCTCGACTGATCGGGTGCTCTCACTCATGGAAATGCACCCTTTTCCTGGATAGATAGGTGTGACTTGTGCTTATGCTTGGAAGCACTAGCACCACTTTTCTGCATCATGGTCTTTGAAGACATATTGAAGGGTTAAATGTCATATAGTAGCTTCTCAAATTTCGCAAGTTTTAATTATTCACGTATTTATTGGAACACACAAAAAAATAAATAAACAAAACATTTTGACCATGAAACTTCTGAATTTCGATGGAAGTTTGAACGTCTACCAACGGCAGACGATGCAAGTAATCGTAAAACAGCGCCATTTCTCTGGTGTACAAAAAAGATTCATTATTGTTTATTACTGAATGTCTTTTTATTGAATTAATGTTTATGTGTGCAAAAATGAGCAATACAATTCATTAATAATAATGGATATTAAAACACACGCAGGAAATGATTACTACATTGTTATGATTACAAAAACCAGTGATCAATTGGTTCAACATATAAAAACTGAAGAAAATAAGACCTGGTTGTAGCTGTAAAGTAAAAACTAATATGGTTGTTTTAAGTAATGTTATTTTAATGTTAATAAATGGAACAATAGAAGTAGCTAACGATAATGGGAAAGAAAAAAGTGAGATCACAGACAAGGGCAAGACACGGAAAAAAACATATCATCATTACTTTACATAAGAATATGAAAGCAACACTAATTTACTGTTCATATATATTTAATTAATGTTTGAATTTGTTTTATTGAATTAATGTTTGTGTGCAAAATTAACAATACACTTATTAATAATAATGCGGAAATATTAGAGAGGAGATCTAGACGGCTGCCGGCATTGTTTATAAAGAAGCTACTTAAACCAGTGACTGTTGGTTCTACATATAAAACTGAAGAAAATAAGACCCTGATTTTAGCTGTAGTAAAATTAATGTAAAAAATGAATATGGTTGTTTGAAGTACCTGTAATGTTATTTAATGTTAATAAATGGAACAATATAAGTAGCTAACCATTAATGATAAAAAAAGTGAGAATGCTCGTATGTAAGTGCGACATGTGAAAATATATCGTCATTACTCTACATAAGAATATGAAAGCAACACTTATTTACTGCTCATATATATAGAAGGTTAAATGTTGTACTGTATAGACAAACAGAGAGAGAGAGCAGCCAAACTGCCGGATGTAAACAAACCTTACGCTGTTTTTTTTTTAAGGATTAGCCCACCCGGCATAGGTCACTGACCCACATTGAGGCCTGAGGGGCAAAAATTTAATACTCCTGTAATAATAATAATAATTTCAGATAAGTTAAAAAAAAAGCTGCCTATCTACCTATTGGACAAACTAAAATCGTTCCGGACCACGGAGTTTCCGACCACAGAATGCCGGACTAGAGAGGTACAACCTATACTATCATTATTTATTTGGAATGTTGTATCTCACAATATAAATTAACTTTCATCACTTTTGTTTGGTACTGCACTGCTTATACAGTACAGTATATTATAGTACAGTACTTTAGTAATATTGTTTACTATATTAAGGAAACATAAGCTGATTTGGTAATATTTAATATACTTACTAATTACATACAATTAATTGTGTGCAAGGTTTTGTTATGATTTGTTAAAGGTTTCACTGAAATAAGGAAAACTTGTAGGCATAGCCATCGCTTTCAGTACGCAACATCCCCCTGGTTACGAAGGGTTCCGCTCCTGAAAATATTTCTGCAACGGTAAACCATTTTTCCCATTGACTCCCATTATACAAGTTGAAACGGATTCCTACGGAAATTTTTTGAGGCCCAAAAACGTAACAGAAGCACATATATGTATGAAAATACAGTTTTAACCACATACACTAAATCGTTCATGATGTACCTTGACAATAAATGCACAAACACTGAATTTTACTTCCCAGAAATGATGTTGAGTGCTGCAGGTGGTGGTGAGAGGAGTTGCAATCAGAGTTACTAGAGTTACCTCCTTAAAATATTAAGTTTATTGTCAAATGCAATTCCTTTTATGGAATCTTTACCATCACTGTTCTCACTTGAACTTGATGGTCTTTTCCACTGAAACTCAGTGAAAAGAAAAAAATAATAAAAAGTTCTCAATCATTAACTGTAATATGACACCTACTGCACAAATAATGTATATAACATTATGTCAAATGAACACATCCTTTGTCTGAATCAAGTTTTTCATAAAATGACAGTACTGTACTGTACTTGGAGAACACAAACAACATTCAATAAAATGAATACCTGTATATATAGAAATATATTCTTTTTGAGAGGAAAAAATCAGCCATCTCGAGATACAGTACAGGATACTTACAGAAATCTGATGAGTTATTAGATATCTCTTTAGGTGCAATGCTTTTGATAACAATAATGGCATGACAAACAGAATACAGTAATCTTAAGTACCTTCCCAAATGAAGAAGCTTACAATCTGTTTTTTACTTAATACAGTACAGTCAGTTCTGCTATAACGCGATAGTTGTGTTCTTGTAAAACATCGTGTTATAGATAGTCAACAATAGAAATAACAGGGCTTATGGAGAAAATAGGGTTAGTGCAGATTATCGAATACGAAAAAAATTTAGTAGTTAGCCTAAAACAAAGGATAGCAGTCTAAATAAATGTTACATTCATATCTAATAATGAAATCATACAGTAAATGTAACACTTTACCTTGAAAAAATATGAATATAACTTGATGGGGGAGAAGGGTGATAACATCGAGCTTCTCTTCAAGTGTTATAGCCTTTCTTTTACGATCATCACGAATACGATCACCAGAGCTTCTTGGAGATATTCTTCTTTACCATATTCACAGTTAATACCACAAAATTGGAGAAATAGTAAGCAAAAATCGCGTTACATCAAACATGCGTTCGCGTTTTACAAATATCGTTCTTCTATTCATAAATCGCGTTAGAGACAATTCCATTGTCAAAACCGCAGCGTTATAGCAGAACTTACTGTATTTTGCTTCAAGCATGACCAGAATTTTAATTTTTTTGTTCCTCATACAGATTATTTTAGTCTAAGTTTCAAACCAAGTAAATAAACATCTCTTTATTTACCGAGTGCCAGCCCACTACTAATACAAAATTGCTTGATTTGTCTATTCTTTATGAATGTATAGTGACATTATATATATCATTCCTGATTGAACGGGTTTACAAGTGAAGCTTTAAAAATCCTTAAACTGAATACTGTATCACAATATTGTACAAATCCTGCAGTAGCACTGTATCAACCAACTGTACAGTATCTGGATTTGATAAGTCAAAATTTGCATAAAATTTTCACCTGAATAAGGATTATCCATCTTACTGAACCATTACACATTGTTTCCTTTTTTATTAACAAGAAACTTTATTTCTGCAGCTCAAAGTTGTTGAAAATATCAGGTACAGTATACAGGTATTTTCAATTTAAAAGAAATCTCATAACCAGAATTAGATTTGCAATATATATATATTAATGAACCAATAACAAATATTGAGATGTCACATACATTTTGAGTGAAGTTAGTGACAGCCCTGTAATTACATTAGGTTGTAAAGTGAATATTTTGGATACAGATACAGTACTTATACAATACAGTACATGTATATATCAAAGCAGTGGTTCTCAACCTTGTTTGCCCCATGCACCCTTTCACCATATGTCAGAATGTCATTCCCTCCTTTCCAAGATTGTCTTAAAAAGTGCATTCCAAATAATATGCATATAATACTGAAAATCTTTCTTTTTTCCATATTAGTACATATACATTTACAATTTTACATGGATTATTTTTAAAGTGGAGTTTTACACATTAAATGCCAATTGAAAATGTTGATGGATTTATAAAACTTGAATAAAAGTAAAATACCGTAGATTATTTTATGTGGCAGCCAAGGCAAGGTGCAAGAACTGAACAGAAAAGGAACGAATAATCGAACACAAAAATTCAGAAATTGTCAAATAATGTCAAAATATTCCCAACCCTTTTTGTCGAATTACCTAAGGTATGGTGTATTGGGGTTTTCTTGTTATTGTAAAATGAATCCTATTTTTCCTACTTGTCCTGTTATTCAAGATAAAAATTCACCTATTCATCAAGTGAGGGATATCTCTATGTAAAAGTGAAACTATGAAAAATATGCTAAGCAAATTGAGGGTTTATTGTATATACTGTGTATCTACAAAGATGACCTTTCCAATATGTTTCTTACTTTTTATACAGAGATTTTCTACATTTGCATCCTATGCAATGAAATTTTCTCTGCCATTGTTTTATTTTTATTATATCGTACTGTACAGTATATTTTTTCCAGTTCATTTATACAAAGCAGTGATATCTCCGTTAACTGGAACAATTGGTGCAGGGCACTTCGGTAATGAGAGATTTCAGGATAACGAGGCACTTCCTCGAACCGGAAAAATGTCCTCATCCCGTAATTTTCGGGTAGCGGAAAAATTTTCTCGAGAATTTCAGAAAATGGGCCTGATTTTCATCTCTCAAGCGTGAAAAATACTCCCCATCCGAATTTTTGGGTATCTGGAAAATTTTCTTGGAATTTTCAAATGTGCCCCTCGAATTGTTCCCAAAGCGAATTTTCCGAGAAAATTACGGCTTTGGGGAACGATTCGAAAATTTCAGTTCGGCGTTCGGAGAGTTCGGGTTTGATGGATTCAGCTATGGAGATATTACTGTATTCAGTTTTTATGGACATATTTTAGTGAAAGGTTGTACAGTACTGTATATAACTACTAACTGACTGCATTTCCATAGGTTTCTGCAGTATGAAATCTTCACACCACTTGAGTTTGAGACGAGTCTTACAACTACTTTGCATGTGTTGCGAGTTTGGCAACAATACCGAAACTGAGGTTGGTATCTTTACAACTTTTGTTCTAGGGATCTTGGACCTTGTTCTTAAATATTAAAGGAAATTCATTAAAATAGTTAAATGTTAGTTAACCTTAAGCCCCAGGTTAGGGTGCTGCTGGCAGTACCACCCGACTGGGGGTTAGATTGTGAAAAAAATCTATTTTCCAAAAATAATAATGATAATAAAAAGCGGGGAAAATAGGCCGGCGTTCTGGAAGCGTCACCGGGGCCTAAGGGTTAACAGTACTTATAGCATCTAATTTTTTTCACGGGACCTCCTGGACGGTGAACCCCTCACCCACACTTGATCTTTTCGTTCGCCACCTCCCTCAGGTCATTACAGGCCCAAGTTGCCGGGACATACCGATGTCCCGGGAAGGGATAAGCCCTGCCACACGCCATAGCATCCATGTCGGCCACAGCCAGCACAGGGGTGGGAGGTGCCCCCAGCCTGGGTCACGAACCTTGTAACCTGGGGTGGCGGGATAGCTGGGCAGTTGCCACTGTGACAGCACCTGACACATCCACAAAGCACTTAGGGCTGTCTAACTCCCTCTAACACCGTTTGAAGTGACCAACCTTAGAATTGTGACATGTGGCCCCACTTGCAGGGCAGTTGCTTTTGCCCGAGGCATGGTCGCGCCGCAGTTTCCACAGTGTCGCGTAACTGGGGTGTCCAGGTTAGGCGGCAGCTACCTCAGACTCACGGTGACGTCATCACCAACGCCGCTGCTTCGGGGCTGTTCCCACCACTGCCTGGCCAGACGTACAACACAATACACCAGCATCTCTCACTGTTGCCTTAAATAGCATACACTTGTTTCTTAACACTTCAACACTATCATAACTCCCTGGAAAATTTCCTTTTCAACACTGGGTTACTCAGGCCCACCATAACTTTACGTAATAGCATGTACTCAGAGAGATCGTTATCACAGGTGGGACATTTGAATTCACACTCCACTGCCTCTGCGGCTCGTTGAAAAATACCTTTTCATGGGCTCCTCTCCACCTTGTTTTGCTGTTGAAAAACTCGTTCCATTTCACAGCTTGGTTTGACGATTGAGGAACCACTCCACTGATGGCGTCCAGGGCTTCCTTGGGCGAGAGCTGCTCCCACTGACTGCTGGGATATCTCGAGGTCAATCACCCTTTGGAGTGCAGGGAAGCAGTTAAGATGAATGTGGAGTGTAGCCACCAGCTGTGACCATCTATCACCCACGTCGGACCGCTCCGCGTCTAAACGCCGCTGCTGGCATTTTGCGTCCGCTTCTAGGCGACCGCTGCTGAGGGCTTCATGGCGGCGTGGGGAGGTGACCGTGTCCGGCAGTAGCCAGAGATCCCATCTGAGCCATCAATGCACTCATAGTCTGCTGCTGGGCGTGCGTGGTGTTCCCAGCCGGTGTAGAGATGCCTGGCGTCCCCTTGAGGCGTGAGTCGTGAATGTGAGGCCATGTTGGCGTCCTCTTCAGGGTTGTTATGGCGTGTCAAGCCCTGGCATCCTACTCACTGCGCCATGTGAGAGGTTTGAATAATAGACCACGTTCTTTGGTGACTTTACTCCTGCAGCGTTAGACAGTGACTGGCGGCGGCTGCCACAGACAAACTCCTGCCTGCCCCAATGGAAAACATATCGTCGATGATACTCCATCTCACAATAACCCAATTATTTGAATTGATGAAATTTTCTTTCATCAGATAATATCTAATAAATTAAAAGCAAAACCTTTATATAACATACACTGAGCTTAACCCAAGATTGTATATGGTTTACAATAATAATCATTCTCTGACCACTTTGTGTATTAGTATAGCTCTCTGATCATTCTTTACTTCCTTACTAGCCTTTACCTAACTTCTCTCCATCCTAATCTAATTTTCCATTCTCTTTTAATTTCTGTACATCCAATTTCTTGTTGCATCTTTTGGTGCTTAGAATTATTTATTTATCTATTTTGTTTTTGTTTTTATTTATTATTACTTTTTCAGATATTTTGGGAAGAACCAGATAGTTATAACTTAACAGAGGCCAACATGACAGGTGCCTGGACTACCAACTATACCTTTATGAGCTACACATCATCATGCCTTTTTCTACAGTGGCGCCATTAACTCTTGGCAAATTGATGGCTGCAGGGTAACAAACAACTCTTCATTATGTTTTTGTTAATTCAAGTAACTCTTTTAGAGAAAAAACACTTGTATTTTTAAATAACTAAGTTGTCACTGTTGAACCATTATATGTAGTGTTGCACTGTACATTCAAGACTTCGTTTCACATGACATTGCAGTGGTAGATTTATAGAAGGTGGCACAGAGGTCATGTGCTCCACCAGTTAGCAATGCCATCACACTTAAAAGTATTTTATTTATTTTATTCTTTTAACTTTAACATGGTCCAATTGTCCATTCATTTAATGCACAAACTGGTGCACTGTTTAAAACCTTCTCTGATAAGTGACTTGGGATTAGCTGGGCATTGTGTGACTTATTGCAATTTATCGGTGATAATCTATGTTAAACATCGACATGTGTGGATTATATATCGTTCCTGAGAACTGTTGTATAAACTGTATAAATCTTCCTGAAAATGACCAGCCAAATGTCACTTTTCATATAACCAATGGAAACACCAATTGGGTCTAGAGGTGTATGAGCCTAAAATGGAGAGGAGGAGAGCCAGGGTAGGCCAAGAGTGATATGGGGAGAGGGATGTAAGAAATGGCATTTAAGTTAGAACCTGTGCAGCGTGGAGAACTGCCACCAGGTAATCACAGCTCACCCACACAGGTTTGGAAAAGGGCCATTAAATGATGATGATATTAAACCAAGATTCAAGACAACTTATGTCAGATGCTACTTGTTGTCACATGAGATCCTACAGTATAATACCATTATGGCATAGTGCTGCTTGATGGCCATGACACAATATTTTAAGCTTGATGGTTCCTTATCAGCATTTTTCTCTGCTACTTTCATGTAATAATAGAGTATGAAGTAGCAAATGTTTTATAATATAGATTGTAAAACAAACAATGTATAAAACCATATAAGAATAAAATAGTTAAAACAAAGAAAATAAATATTGTACCTGTATTGTTTTATTTCACAAAACATACAGTATACTATTCTCTTCAAGAAAGTAGCAGAGAAAAGTACTAAGGTAACTGACAAAGGAACCATCAAACCTTCAATATCCTGTGGCAGGATCACCAACCAGCTCTCTGTCATGATGATATTACACTGTAGGATCTCAAATGAAAACAATCAGCATCTCCATCATTTACTTGGAAATACATTCTCTGTGAAAAAATAATAATAATCCCACACAACCTTCTGAGTTATTGCATAATCCCAAGTACCTGTACTGTACTCACTTTGTTTACATGGCATGAACACAACTGTCACAGAACTATGGTGACAACGTTTTATGGCCATTGCCTACTGCATAGGTGAGTTGTGGTTACCTGATGGAAGCTGTTGGGTAAAACCAGTGCAGGATGGCTCCCAGTACTCACCACCAGAAACCCAATGCACCAGCCCAGAAAATATATTAGAGGCCAGGTGATGGGCACAGCTCTGGCTACTCAGTAGCCAATGGGCAAGGTGAAACAAACGGCCGCCAGAACATAAGAATGGGGAAACTGCAATGGGCCTATTGGCCCATACTGGGCAATCCATACACCCAACCCTATTGCTCATATATCCATCCAACCTATGTTTGAAGCTATCCAGCGTATTTGAGTTAATGATGATATTTGGTAACTTGTTCCACTCGTCCACTACTCTTATTTCCAAACCAATGTTTACCTATTTCACGCTTAATCTAAATTTGTCTAATTTAAAACCATTGTTACGAGCTTGCTCCTGGTTGGATAGTTTGAGTACCCTTAAAATGTCCCTATGTTCAGCCCTGACTTCCATTTATACACCACTATCATACCCCTCACTCTACGTCTCTCGAAGGTTTTACCTATTTGCAGCTTAAATCTAAATTTGTCTAATTGAAGGGGTTGGAGTGCATCCTGTTATTTTCCATTGAAAATATAGGTTTTATTATTTTTTTTTATATGCAATACAGTACTGCACAGTAATTGTAACTATATTCAGACCACTTTGAATTTTGAAAAGAAAAATAAATACTGTACTGTACAAGTGTACGGTACATGCATATAGAAATTGTTGCTACAGTATTTTGCAACTATCACAATGTAGTGTTGTGTGAAATACAGTACAGTGGTACCCCAATTTACGCGGTCAATTGAACCCACAAGGTACCGCGGAAAGTGAAATCCACGTAAAGTGAACAACAGAACATATGGGATTAATTCCAATAGAGACTGGCCCGACCCCCAAACTCCACTTTTTGACGACACAAAACTATGTTGTAGTAAAAATATTATCTTAACTTTATGATGGTATGCACACACAATTAATATAGAAGAGGTTAGGTTAGGAAAAATAAAGGTTAAGTTAGGAAAATAAAGGTTAGGTTAGGAAAACTAAAGGTTAGGTTTAACACTTACATTAGTAGAAGAGATGGGTCGGCATACGGGGATGGAGGCTGGTTCCGAGGCAGAGGGCAGATTACTGGCCCTCAGGTGAATCACCATCACTAGGAGAATCACCATCACTATCTGTCATAGTTGTCAGGGCCTCCCTGACAAATCCCTCAAAGTCACCTTCACTGTCATTATCACTGGCTCTGACTGGCTGTGGTGGGTTGCGGACGAAGAACTCGGTAATGCTTTTTTGATGGCTAGTGTTGATGTTGTCTAGATACACCTTGATGTACGGCTCCATAGCCTGCACCAGCCGAGTATGGAAGACTTCATAGCGGTCATCGTCATGGTCGTTGGAAAGGAAGAGCTTCAGTTTCTCTGCACACTGCATGGCACCCTTAATATTACTATGCGTTAACTTGTGTTCTTCTGGGATTGACACACCACCTTCCTCTTCACTGACGTGATCATCTTCCAACATCTCGTCGGCAGTCATTTCAGGATCTCTGATCACCTCCAGGATGTCTTCGTTGGTGGTCTCGGAGAAGCCTTCAGCTGTAATACTGTGCGCAGCTTCTTTTGCAAGGTCCAATGCCACTGGCACAGACTGAACCTCACCAGTCACAGGTTGACTCCGCCTCTCACCTGGTATGCCATGCAACACATGCCTCCATGTGTGACTAATCGTAGCTATAGACTGCTGATCCCATGCCTCCACCAAGAAGTCTACAGCTTGTTTGACGTTAAATTTTTTCCAAAACTGTTTGACGAGAACTTCTTGATTCACCACCTGTTGTTCCTTGTCCTCGTGGCTTTTGCTCTCACTATCGGTGTCACCCAGGTTACGCAACTCATCCTTGGTGTTGGTACAGTCGTTCAGGAGCTTAAATTTCTTTGCAGAGTATGCAGCTTTCACATTGCAGATCAACTCCTGGTCCATGGGCTGGATTAATGACGTAGTGTTGGGAGGAAGGAAGACCACTTTTACGTTGGGGTGACGATCCATAAGTAGTGGCGAGTGTCCTGGTGCATTGTCAAGGAGCAACAGAATGTTGAATGGAACATCCTGTTGCTCGCAGAATTTCTTCACGTCGGGAACGAAACAGTCATCAAACCAGGAGAGTGACAGAGCAGAGAACATCCACGCCTTACGTGCGGTCAGCCAGTGGACATTAATCTTGCTCATGTCCACGTTCTTGTAGGCGTGCGGCTTGCTGGCTGTGTGGATCACCGATAACTTGAGTTTACAGGTACCGGAGGCATTGGTGGTAAAGAGGATGGTGATGCGCTCCTTCTGCAACTTCCGGCCCCGAATCTTGCTGGCAGACTGGACAACGAAGGTCTTGGTAGGCAGCTTTTTCCAAAAGAGACCGGATTCGTCCATGTTGAACACCTGGTCGTCGGTGTACTGCCCTTCCTCCATAACCTCACGTAAGAACGGAGGAAAATCTCTAGCCACCGCAAGGTCAGCACTCACTTCTTCACCACCAATGTTGATGTTGGTGATCTTGTTCCTCTTCTTAAACCTTTGCAGCCAACCAGAGGAAGCATTGAAGGGTTTGGGCTCTGCAATTCCCATCTTACGTGACGCTGCTGTGTACAGTTCACGGGCGTACTCTTGAACGGATCGTGTGTCCACCGCCATGTTGCGTCGCGCCTGACGAATCAAGTAACTCACCAGCAAATTTTCCACCTTTGCCAACACCCTGTTCTGGCAATACTTGATCATTGAAGCTCCTGCAGACTTTGTGATTTTCATGTGTTCTTTGATCTTGGCTGCATCCTTCTTAATAGTACGAATCGTAGATTCGTTGACTCCATGCTGGCGCGCGAGATCTAACTTGACGTGTTCCTTTCTCCAAATCTTGAATGATCTTGTATTTCACTTCCTAGCTTCGGGAATGTTGTATCTTCTTTGGCTTAGGGCGGCTGGGTCCAGGTAAGGCAAGGTTTCTCTCTGGGGGCGGTGGCCCGGCGGAAGCCATTTTACAGAACAATGGATGCACGTTTACACGGTGTGGCCTGGAGGGATGAAACTGACGCGGCTAGGGCAAGCGTCGTCTTTCCTCCCCCCCTCCCTCGGGTGGACACGTCAAATTACTTTAAACCATTCACAGCTAGCAGTGGAGGGAGGTAGGGATGCATGGCCCAATCACAGTCCGATATGTCATATGACGTCACTGATAATGCAACAGAGACCTGCACTGCGCAACCTTACCGCTCGGTTTGCCCAGGCAGGAGAAGGCGGGAGGGTCGAATGTAAAAATAGCGTCGCGCCAGACACTCTGCGCGTATATGGGTAGATGCACCGCGGAAAGTGAAAGTCCGGTTCTGGAGAGGCACCACGTAAATGAGAAAACTCGGAAAGTGAAACCGCCTTAAGCGGGGTAATACTGTATTGTACCGCGGAAAGTAAAAACCGCGTAAAGTGAACAACAGAACATATGGGATTAATTCCAATAGAGACTGGCCCGACCCCCAAACTCCATTTTTTCCGACACAATACCTATGTTGTAGTAAAAATAACATCTTAATTTTATGATGGTATGCACACACAATTAATATTTAAGATAAATACAGTCGCCAGGTTAATGTCCATTCAAATAATGGACTCAACTCCCCCCCCACCCCTCTTCCCAGCTCACTGGCTCCTACCTCTCTGAGAAATCTTTGGGTGAAAACACTAGATTTTAACGTATAGTAATAAATAATACCTCAGACCAAAGTTAGGATAATATAATTGACATTTCTGGATTCGTTGCAGGTTAGGGAATATTTTGAATGTAAACTTCATATATTTTGCACAAAAGATAAAATATTTGCTTTGTGTAAACCAAATTATTACATTAGATCTAAAATTTGTATGTCTAATGCAAAATCCATGATGTTTATATTCAAAATGATGCCATATTGTAAGAATTCCAGCAATGTAAATTATATTCTGGCCGGGTAATTTGTATGAATTTTATGAGCTAAATAAAAAATTATACTTTACCCGCGTATATGAGTAGATGCACCATGAAAGTGAGAGTCGGTTCTGGCGAGGTACCGCGTAAATGAGAAATCGCGGAAAGTGAAACCGCGTAAAGAGCGGTAATACTGTGTGTGTGTGTGTGTGTGTGTGTGTATATATATATATATATATATATATATATATATATATATATATATATATATATATATATATATATATATATATATATATATATATATATATATTGATAAAATCACACGGGAAAAGGGAAACAACGGAGCACCTTAGCTTTCGTCTTTTTCTTATCCACGTTTTCATTGTGGATCTACATGAAATATATACAGTGACCCTTCGGTTAACGAACTCAATCCGTTCCAGAAGGTCGTTCGTTAACTGAAAAGTTCTTTAACCGAAACCATTGTTTCAATGGGTTTTTGGGTAATTGGTTCCAGCTCACCGAAAATTTCCTAAATTCAACAAAAATGGTAGAAAAGTTCACTTACTTTGAGGTGTGTATGTAGAAGGCTCCTGGATGATGATGATGATGGGAATTAGAATGGGGGTGGAGGAGAAGGAAGAAGAGAAGGCATTGGGGTGGGAAGAGAAGTCACCCCATGGCACCATTTCACCCATAAAATTTTGGTTCTCTTGTGTGTTTCAAGATTATTTTCTTTAAATCAACACTGCACTGCATTATATATTGTCAATATGTAAAATATATTTCAAAATGACCAATAATTTGCTTGGAAACACAGAAAAAAAGCATTTAGTTGAAGAGAGTCTCAAGCAAGATGTTACTTCCAGTGAAAACAGAGAGAGACTAACGCCTGTTTGCTGTGTTAAGAGGCTGGATGCCGCGCATTAAACTCGTCACTTTACCTTCAATTATGTTCAATAATTGTTAAAATGACTAAAAAAATTGAATATTAAACTTTTAAAATTATTGAATGGTATAAACTTCTTGATATTTACTAAAATAGAAAGGAATTTAAGCCCTAGAACCGATTAATGTATTGGCAGACTGATACTAAAGCTGGTTGCCTGGTCAGTGCAAGCGAAAACATGTTGAGGTCGGTTCGTAAGAAATTCGTTAACCGAATTTTTGCTCGTTAACCGAATTGAAGATCCTTATGGAAGGCAGTTCGTTAACCGAAATTTCGTTAACCGAGGCGTTCGTTAAACGAGGGGTCACTGTATATATATATATATATATACAGTTGGTCCTCATATTACGCGGTTAATATAACCCGGAGGGTCCCGCGGAAAGTGAGGGACGCGTAAAGTGAACAACATAACATATGGGATTAATTGAAATGGAGTCCAGGCCGATCCCGAAACTCCACTTTTTGACGACACACAACTATGTTGTAGTAAAAATTTTATCTTAACTTTATGATGGTATGAAAAAACAAGTAATATAGAAGAGGTTAGGTTAGGAAAGATAAAGGTTAACATAGGAAAAATAAAGGTTAGGTTAGAAAACTAAAAATTTTGTGTAATACTTACGGTAGTAGAAGAGATGGGTCGGCATACGGGGATGGAGGCTGGTTCCGAGGCAGAGGGCAGATTACTGGCCCTCAGGTGAATCACCATTACTAGGTGAATCATCATCACTGTCACTTACAGTTGTCAGGGCTTCCCTGACAAATCCCTCAAAGTCAACTTCACTGTCACTATCACTGGCTTGGGCTGGCTGTGGTGGGTTGCGGGTGAAGAAATCTGTTATGCTTTGCTGACGGCTGGCGTTGATGTTGTCGTGATACACCTTGATGTACGGCTCCATAGCCTGCACCAGCCGGTTATGGAAGACTTCATAGCGGTCATCGTCATTGTCACGGGAAAGGAAGGACTTCGTCTTCTCTGCACACTCCATGGCACCCTTAATATCACTATGACTTAAATTGTGTTCTTCGGAGACTGCCGCACCTTCTTCCTCCTCTTCACTGGCGTGTTCTTCTTCCAACATCTCGTCGGCAGTCACTTCAGGATTTCTGATCACCTCCAGGATGTCGTCGTCGGTAGTCTCGGAGAAGCCTGGAACTGTAACAGTCTGCGCAGCTTCTCTGGCAAGGTCCACTGCTACTGCAACAGTCTGAACCTCACCAGTCACAGATTGACTCCTCCTCTCACCTGGTATTCCATGCAACACATGTCTCCATGCGTGACGAATTGTAGCAATAGACAGCTGATCCCATGACTCCACCAAGATGTCCACAGCTTTCTTGATGTTAAGTACTCTCCAGAATTGTTTGAAGAGTATTTTTTGCTGTTCTAACCGTTGTTCCTCATCTTCGTCGCTCTTGCTATCGGTGGTGGTGTCACTCAGGTCACGCAACTCTTCCCTGGTGTTGGTGTAGTCGTTCAGGAGCTGGAATTTTTTTGTTGAGAATGCAGCTTTCACATTGCAAATCAACTCCTGGTCCATGGGCTGGATTAAAGACGTAGTGTTGGGAGGAAGGAAGACCACTTTTACGTTGGGGTGACGATCTAACAGTAGGGGCGAGTGTCCTGGTGCGTTGTCCAGCAGCAACAAAATATTAAATGGGACATTCTGTTGCTCACAGAATTTCTTTACATCGGGAACAAAACAGTCATCAAACCAGGAGAGGGACAGTGTAGAGAACATCCATGCCTTACGTGCTGTCAGCCAGTGGACATTTAGCTTGGTCATGTCCATGCTCTTGTAGGCGTGCGGCTTGCGGGCTGTGTGGATCACCGATAACTTGAGCTTACAGGTACCGGAGGCATTGGTGGTAAACAGGACGGTGATGCGTTCCTTCTGCATTTTCCGGCCCCGAATCCTGCTGGCATTCTTCACAATGTAGGACTTGGAAGGTAGTTTTCTCCAGAAAAGACCAGATTCGTCCATGTTAAACACCTGGTCGTCACTGTACTGTCCTTCCTCCATAATCTCACGTAAAAACGGAGGAAATTCCCGAGCCGCAGCACGATCAGCACTCGCTTCTTCACCACCAATGTTTATATTGGTGATCTTGTTCCGGATCTTAAACCTCTGTAACCACCCAGAGGAAGCATTAAAGGGTTTGGGCTCTGTAATTCCCATCTTTCGTGCCACTGCCATGTACAGTTCACGTGCGTAGTCCTTCACAGAGCGCGTGTCGACCGCCATGTTCCGTCGCGCCTGACGCACCAAGTACCTCACAAGTAATTTTTCTGTCTTGAGAAGCACCTGGTTGTGAAAATACTTGATCATAGAAGCACCTGTAGACTTTGTGATCTTCATGTGCTCCTTTATCTTGGCTGAATCCTTCTTTATAGTCCGGATCGTAGATTCGTTCACGCCATGCTGGCGCGCCAAATCAACCTGCCTTGTTCCTTTCTCCAACTCTTGGATGATGGTATACTTCACCTCGTAGCTTAAGGAACGTCGTGTCTTCTTTGGTTTATTGCCGCTGGGTCCAGGTAAGGAAAGGTTTTTCTCTGGGGGTGGTGGTCCGGCGGAAGCCATTTTACGGAACAATGGATGCGCGTTAACACGGAGTGGCCTTGAGGGATGAAACTGCCGCGGCTAGGTCAAGCGTCGTCTTTCCTCCCTCCCTCCCTCCCCCGGGTGGACACGTCATAATACTTTAAGCCAATTACAGCTAGCAGCAGAGGAGGGTAGGGATGCATGGCCAATCACAGGTCTTGTACGTCATATGACGTCAGTGATAACGCAACAAAGACACACTGCGCAACCTTACCGCGCCGCTTGCCCAAGCGGAGGGAGGAGGAGGGAGAGGCAGGCAGGCGGGCGGGCGCGTGGCGCGTGGGGAAAATCTAAAAATAGCGTCGCGCCGGACACTCTCCGCGTAATGGCGTTCGCGACCGCGGAATGTAAGAATGCTAGGTTCTGGCAAGGCACCGCGTTAACGGTGAAACGCGGAATGCGGGACCGCGTAATATGAGGACCAACTGTATATATATATATATATATATATATATATATATATATATATATATATATATATATATATATATATATATATATATATACAGTAGTACCCCGATTTACGTGGTCAATTGAACCCACAGGGTACCGCGGAAAGTGAAAACCGCGTAAAGTGAACAACAGAACATATGGGATTAATTCCAATAGAGACCGGCCCGATCCCCAAACTCCACTTTTTCAGACACAATACCTATGTTGTAGTAAAAATAACATCTAAATTTTATGATGGTATGCACACACAATTAATATTTAAGGGAAATATCAATAATATTGGGTTTTTTAACACTTACATTAGTAGAAAACATGGCTGGGCACACGGGGATGGGGGTTGGTTCCGAGGCAGAGGGCAGATTATTGGCCCTCACCTATATCAATTGTATCACTATCCACCACACAGGCTTGCAGGGCCTCTTTGTCAAACCCCTCAGAGTTCATATAAGTCCATATCCTCACTATCATTATCACTATTACTGATTTGGGCCTGCTGTGGTGGGTGGCGGGTGAAGAACTCGGTAATGTTTTGATGACTGGGCGACCTTGTGCGCATCCTGTCCGCGCCGCTTCCCGCGTATATGAGTAGATGCACCGCGTAAAGTGAAAGTCCGGATCTGGCGAGGTACCGCGTAAATGCGAAATCACGGAAAGTGAATCTGCGTAAAGCGGGGCATTACTGGATATATATATATATATATATATATATATATATATATATATATATATATATATATATATATATATATATATATATATATATATATATATATATATATATATATATATATATATATATATATATATATATATATATATATATATATATATATATATTTCAAATAAATATCCTTTATTAAATGAGCTTGGGCAATATTCTTTTGGGTACAGGTGGCCTATCAAAAATCCGGCAACCGATAAACCGGAACCTTCAGTTTTCCGGCATGGATTTCAGAGCGCATTTTCAAATATTTCTTTGTTTATTTAATGAAGATATATGTTTTAGCTCATAAAATTCATACAAATTACCCGGCCAGAATATAATTTACATTGCTGGAATTCTTACAATTTGATGATCATTTTGAATATAAACATCATAGATTTTGCATTAGACATACAAATTTTAGATATAATGTTTACTCTGAGTATATATGTTATCTTTTGTGCAAAGTATATGAAATTTTTATTCAAAATATTCCTGGTCTTACAAGAAATCCAGCAATGTCAATTATATTATCCTAACTTCAGTCTGAGGTATTATTTATGACTAAAAAGGTAAATAGTCTGGTTTTCCCACACATTTATCTGGTAGGGAGGGTTGGTGGGGGGGAGGGAGGAACCGTCTGACCATCTGGCACGGTGTGAAGAATATTTTTTTTTTTATTAACTGAAGATATTTGTTTTAGCTCATAAAATTTATACAAATTACCCGGCCAGAATATAATCTACATTGCTGGAATTCTTACAATTTGATGATCATTTTGAATATAAATATCATAGATTTTGCATTAGACATACAAATTTTAGATATAATGTTTACTCTGAATAAATATGTTATCTTTTGTGCAAAATATATGACATTTATATTCAAAATATTCCTGGTCTTACAAGGAATCCAGCAATGTCAATTATATTATCCTAACTTTAGTGTGAGGCATTATTTATTACTAAAAGTTAAAATTAGTTTTTTCACCCAACATTTCTCTGGTAGGGATGGAAGGTGGGGGGAGGGGGGGAGGGTTGGGACCGACCGACCATCTGGCGCGGTTGGAAGAGGGGGGAGCCAAGTTGGGGTACTTTGATTGACAGATAGTGTTGTGAAGAATATTTTTTTTTTTTATTAACTGAAGATATTGGTTTTAACTCATAAAATTCATACAAATTACCCAGCCAGTATATAATTTACATTGCTGGAATTCTTACAATTTGATGATCATTTTGAATATAAACATCATAGATTTTGCATTAGACATACAAATTTTAGATATAATGTTTACTCTGAATAAATATGTTATCTTTTGTGCAAAACATATGACATTTATATTCAAAATGTTCCTGGTCTTACAAGGAATCCAGCAATATCAATTATATTATCCTAACTTAAGTGTTTAATTTTCTTTGTTTAAAGGACTGTACAGGTAGTCATTTTCTGTTAAACTTATACAGCAAATATAATCATCAGTTTTCCGGCATTTTCGAAAATCAGGCACTCCTCAGGTCCCGAGGTTGCCGGATTTTTGATAGGCCACCTGTACAAGAAATTATAATACAGTATGACCAGTACAACACGTAATTGGGATAAAATGATCCGACTTAGAAAAAATCATAAGATATTTGTCTTTTCCTCACGCAGGTGGTGGATGCCAATTTTAGCCACACTGTATGCTCCTGCAACCATCTCACTTCATTTGGCTCAGGCTTGTTCCCACAACCCAATAAGATAGACTGGAATGCCATCCTTAATATGAGTGAGTATCTAAGTCATGTGTATCATTTCAGAGTTTGGAATTGCAAAATTACTCAGTTAACTATGCACTAACCCCCATTTGTATATTTTAAGGCACCCTGATTGCAAATTTTCTCGGGAACTGTTTATGCAGAATTGGTGGATATTTTGAGTTCTCAAGCTACAATAACAGCAATTCATTCATAAATTTTTCCATTTGACCACTAATTGATCAGTCTCCATATACATCAAATAAAGATAAGAAAATGATCACTACCAAACACAAAAGGTAGTCACTCCTGTGTTGTTGTTTTGTTTTTGTGTTTTTGAAAATACAGTGGGGTCTCATTTTACATGGGTCTCACATGTGTGGTTATCACTTATGCAATTGGTTAAAATGGGACCATAGTTATAGCTTATACAGTAAGCCATGGGTAGCTTCCCCGCCTGGAGTACTATCACCCTGTCTGGTCCCGGAGATATGCTAGGGATTGTCAGAGAGATTAAAGCACCTGCAACTGCCTAGCTTATACTACAGACAGCAAAGGGTGACCTAATTGATGTGTATAAACATCTCAAAGGGCTCTATTCATTCGAGTGTTCATACCTGGAGCTGGCTGACACCTGCCCCACAAGAAGTCACCGCTCAAGGTTGAAGAAGCCACAAGTCCAGAAAACTGTGAGGGCAAACTTTTTTGGAGTGAGAAATGTGAATTCTTTGAACACCCTGAAAGAAAGTGTTGTGTCAACAGCACCGAGTGTGAGCAGGGGTGTCATTTGGGGGAGGGGGCACCCCCCCCCCCAAAAAAAAACCCTGGCTTGCCCCTCCCAAGGCCTGTCTTGCACTCCAAGGAAAATTTAGTTATATTCCTTTTTCATATAGACGAATTTGGATTATGTGAGAACATCTCAATGGTATTTTTACTATTCAAAATTAAACAAAATGATAAGTATTCATCTATTTTCACTGTTGCCATTACCTATCATTTATAAACTGAATAGCAGCAAGGAAGTAAGCCATATACAGCATGTGCCAAATTATATCAAATCCCAAGTTATCAAGGGCTAACTGTATCTCAATTTTTATTTTTTCTTAATTTAAAAAATAACCAAAATTCTGTAAGGGCGAATTTTTTGCCTGTACCATATCTCGGATTTTTTGGCCATAATTTCTAAAATTCTGTCAGCGTGAATTTTCATAACCTGGATATATGAAATATATACCTTTATATATACAATATATATATATATATATATATATATATATATATATATATATATATATATATATATATATATATATATATATATATATATATATATATATATATATATATATATATATATATATGCACACACACACACAGTCAACCCTCGCTTTACGCGGTCCCACTTTACTCGTTTACGCGGTACCCTGCTGAACACGGAATGCTCACTTTCCGCGGTGTGTGTACCCTTTTACGCAGAGAGCGGCGCGAGCAGGGTGCGCACAAGGTCGCCCAGTCATCAAAACATTACCGAGTCCTTCACCCGCCACCCACCACAGCCGGCCCAAGTCAGTGATAGTGATAATGATAGTGAGGATATGGACTTATATGGAGTTTGAGGGGTTTGACAAAGAGGCCCTGCAAGCCTATGTGGTGGATAGTGATACAATTAATACAAGTGATACAGGTGAGGGCCAATAATCTGACCTCTGCCTCGGAACCAACCCCCATCCCCGTGTGCCCAGATATCTTTTCTACTATGTAAGTGTTAAAAAACCTAATATTATTGATATTTCTCTTAATTATTAATTGTGTGTGCATACCATCATAAAATTAAGAAGTTATTTTTACTACAACGTAGGTACTGTGTCTGAAAAAGTGGAGTTTGGGGGTCGGCCCGGTCTCTATTTCAATTAATCCCATATGTTATGTTGTTCACTTTACGTGTTTCTCACTTAATACTTAAGAGAAATAGAGAAATACAGTCGCCAAGTTAATGTCCATTCAAATAATGGACTCGACTCACTCCCCCTCTTCTCACACTACACTCGCTGGCTCTTCCCTCTGAGAAATTTTAGGGGGAAAACCAGGTACAGTATAGTAATAAATAATACCTCAAACTAAAGTTAGGATAATATAATTGACATTGCTGGATTCCTTGTAAGACCAGGAATATTTTGAATATAAATGTAATATATTTTCACAAAAGATAACATATTTACTCAAAGTAAACATTACATCTAAAATTTGTATGTCTAATGCAAAATCTATGATGTTAATATTCAAAATGATCATCAAATTGTATGAATTCCAGCAATGTAAATTATATTCTGGCCGGGTAATTTGTATGAATTTTATGAGCTAAAACAAATATCTTCAGTTAATAAAAAAAAAAATATTCTTCACGACACTATCTGTCAATCAAAGTACCCCACCTTGCCTCCCCCCCCTCTTCCAACCAGGCCAGGTGGTCGGTCAGTCCCAACCCTCCCCCCCACCAATCCTCCCTTCAAGAGATGTTGGGTGAAAAAACTAAATTTTAATGTTTAGTATTAAATAATACCTCAAACTAAAGTTAGGATAATATAATTGACATTGCTGGATTCCTTGTAAGACCAGGAATATTTTGAATATAAATGTCATATATTTTGCACAAAAGATAACATATTTACTCAGAGTAAACATTACATCTAAAATTTGTATGTCTAATGCAAAATCTATGATGTTTATATTCAAAATGATCATCAAATTGTAATTCCAGCAATGTAAATTATATTCTGGCCAGATAATTTGTATGAATTTTATGAGCTAAATAAAAAAGTTATACTTCACCCGCGTAAAGGGGTACACCCACCGCGGAATGTGAGCATCCTGGGTTCTGGCAGGGCACCGCGTAACCGTGGAAACGCAGAATGTGGGACCACGTAAAGTGAGGGTTGACTGTATATATATACAGTGACCCCTCGTTTAACGAACACCTCGGTTAACGTAATTTCGATTAACGAACTGCCTTCCATAAGGATCTTCAATTCGTTTAACGAAAAAAATTTCGCTTAACGAACTTCTTACGAACCGACCTCAACATGTTTTCGCTTGCACTGACCGGGCAACCAGCTTTAGTATCAGTCCGCCAATACATTAATCGGTTCTAGGGCTTAAATTCCTTACTATTTTTGTAAATATCAAGAAGTTTATACTATTCAATTATTTTAAAAGTTTAATATTCAATTTTTTAGTCATTTTAACAATTATTGAACAAAATTGAAGGTAAAGTGACTAGTTTAATGCGCGGCATCCAGCCTCTTAACACAGCAAACAGGCGTCAGTCTCTCTCTGTTTTCACTGGAGGTAACATCTTGCTTGAGACTCTCTTCAACTAAACGCTTTTTTTCTGTGTTTCCAAGCAAATTATTGGTCATTTTGAAAATTATTTTACATATTGACAATATATAGTGCAGTGCAGTGTTATTTTAAAGAAAATATTCTTTATTTACAGCTAGTTTAACTTTGAAAAATACGTGTTGCCATTGTTTGAATCCAGCATGGGGCCTAAGAGATCAAGAAAAGTGATTTCAATCCAAATGAAGCAGGAAATAATAAAAAAACACGAACAAGGTATTAAATCAAATGCGCTATGCAAAGAATATGGCATGTCGGCATCAACTGTGTCGACAATTCTTGCACAAAAAGACAAATTTAAGGAAGTGAACGTGAGAGACAAATCTACAAGAGTGTTTAAAAGTAGATCCCTAATCGTAGAAACTGAGAGGTTACTTATCATCTGGATTAGGGAAAAACAGATGAAAGGTGATTCAGTTTCTGGTGATTTCATTTGTGAAAGAGCCAGGGAGATTTATGAACATTTAAAGACAGATCAACCTAGTTCTTCAGGAACAGAATTTGAAGATTTTCGGGCTAGCAAAGGCTGGTTCGAAAAATTTAAGAAAAGAAGTGTCATTTTAAGTGTTGTTAGGCATGGTGAAGCTGCTAGTGCTGATAAAGAAGGGGCAGCAAAGTTTTTAATTGAATTTAAAAAACTGATGGAAGAAGAAAATTATCTTCCACAGCAAGTGTTCAATGTTGACGAAACTGGGCTGTTCTGGAAAAAGATGCCCAAAAGAACATTCATCACCAAGGATGAAGCCTCTTTACCTGGGCATAAACCCATGAAAGACCGTCTCACTCTATTGCTTGGTGCCAATGCTTCAGGGGATTTCCGACTGAAGCCTATGCTTGTCTACCACTCTGAAAACCCCAGGGTGTTCAAGCAACAGAAAGTGGTAAGAACAATGCTTGGAGTTTATTGGAAGTCCAACCGTAAGGCATGGATGACAAGACAGTTCTTTAATGAATGGGCTATTGATGTGTTTTGCCCCTCTGTCAAGAGCTACCTAACCACCAATAAACTTCCTTTAAAGGCTCTTCTCCTCATGGATAATGCTCCTGGTCATGACCCTGACCTTGCCAGAAATTTGGAGTATAAATTTGACTTTGTGAAAGTGTTGTTTTTGCCTCCAAACACTACATCACTCATACAGCCAATGGACCAGAATGTGATCAACAACTTCAAGAAGTTGTACATGAAGAAAATGTTTAGGAGGTGTCATCAGGCAACTTCCATTGATCCTGAACTAACACTGAAACAGTTCTGGAAGACACAATTCAACGTCCTGGAGGCTGTAAAATTGATTGTGTCATCATGGCAAGAAGTCTCCAATAGAACCCTCAATTCTTCATGGAAAGCACTGTGGCCATCAGTAGTCCATGATTTTGAGGGATTTGAGGATGACACAGAGTTGGACCAGGAGATTGTGTTCATTGGTCAGTCATTGGGTCTTGAAGTGGAGGAGAAGGATGTGGAAGAGCTTGTGATGTCTCATGAGGAGGAACTTACTCCTAATGACTTGAAGGAACTGGATGAGATGTTACGGGTAGAGGCTGACAGTGGTGAGGAGGGGGTGAAAACAAAAGGTTATTAGACAATTCATACAGATGCTTGACTGTGTCTTTGTCAACGATGAGCTTGATTTTCTCCCCAACTAAATGACTTCCTTCACATAACCATGGCTTGGTCCAGGTAGTTCAAGGTTTCTTGGGGGTGATGGGGGTCCAGCGGAAGCCATTGTGAGGGGAATAGCGGGCACAAGAGAGAACTGTATATGCGGAGACTGAGAACAATGAGACTGGCCCGGCTAGGTCAGCGACTTCTTCCCTCTGGTGGCAGGGCACGTCATGTTACATTAGACCAATCACAGCTAGCGGCGGAAGGAGGTAAGGATGCGTGGCCCAATCACAGTCCAATACGTCATATGACGTCAGCGATAACGTAAGAGCGACATAATGCGCACCCTCCCCGCTTACCCCGTAAATGGTGGAATGAATCGCGTAACTTAAAATTGTCATTCTGGCAAGGTACCACATAAACCAAATCTGCGTAAATCGAAACTATACTGAATATATATATATATATATATATATATATATATATATATATATATATATATATATATATATATATATATATATATATATATATATATGAATTTTATGATACAGTATTACCCCGCTTAACGCGCTTTCACTTAACGCGTTTTCGCATATACGCGGTGCCTTGCCAAAGCTGAACTTTCACTTAACGCGGCATTTTTCATCATATACGCGGTGAGTGTCCGGCTCGAGAGCTATTTTTAGATTCGCACCACCCCCCACCCGCCACCCTGCCTGACTGCCTGTTTTAGCTCATAAAATTCATACAAATTACCCAGCCAGAATATAATTTACATTGCTGGAATTCTTATAATTTGGTGATCATTTTGAATATAAACAACATATATTTTGCATTAAACATACAATTTTTAGATAAAAATTTTCTCTAGGTAACTATGTTATCTTTTGTCCAAAATATATGACATTTATATTCAAAATATTCCTGGTCTTACAAGGAATCCAGCAATGTCAATTATATTATCCTAACTTTAGTTTGAGGTATTATTTATTAAAATTTAGTGGTTATCCCACACATCTCCTTGGGACGGTTGGTGGGGGGTGGGGGGGAGGGAGGACCGACCGACCGACCATCTGTTACCCCGTGAAGAATTATTTTTTTTTTTATTAACTGAAGATATTTGTTTTAGCTCATAAAATTCATACAAATTACCCGGTCAGAATATAATTTACATTGCTGGAATTCTTATAATTTGGTGATCATTTTGAATATAAACAACATATATTTTGCATTAAACATACAATTTTTAGATAAAAATTGTTCTCTAGGTAACTATGTTATCTTTTGTCCAAAATATATGACATTTATATTCAAAATATTCCTGGTCTTACAAGGAATCCAGCAATGTCAATTATATTATCCTAACTTTAATCTGAGGTATTATTTAATACTAAATGTTAAAAACTCTGGAAGGGAGGATTGGTGGGGGGTGGGGGGAGGGTTGGGACTGACCACGCGGTTGGAAGAGGGGGGGAAGGCAAGGTGGGGTACTTTGATTGACAGATAGTGTCGAAGAATATTTTTTTTTTTTTATTAACTGAAGATATTTGTTTTAGCTCATAAAATTCATACAAATTATCCGGCCAGAATATAATTTACATTGCTGGAATTCTTACAATTTGCTGATCATTTTGAATATAAACATCATAGATTTTGCATTAGACATACAAATTTTTTATGTAAAGTTTATTCTGAGTAAATATGTTATCTTTTGTGAAAAATATATGACATTTATATTCAAAATATTCCTGGTCTTACAAGGAATCCAGCAATGTCAATTATATTATCCTAACTTTAGTTTGAGGAATTATTTATTACTATACCTGGTTTTCCCCCAAAAATTTCTCAGAGGGAAGAGCCAGTGAGTGTAGTGTGAGAAGAGGGGGAGGGAGTTGAGTCCATTATTTGAATGGACATTAACTTGGCGACTGTATTTCTCTATTTCTCTTAAGTATTAATTGTGTGCATGTACCATCATAAAATTAAGATGTTATTTTTACTACAACATAGTTATTTGTCGTCAAAAAGTGGAGTTTGGGGGTCGGGCTGGGTTCTATTGGAATTAATCCCATATGTTCTGTTATTCACTTAACGCGGTTTTCACTTAACGCGGGACCCTCTGGGTTCAATTGACCGCGTTAAGTGGGGTACAACTGTACTTTTCTGTGAGCTGGAACCAATTCCTACCTATGAACTACACACTCTCATTACCAATCTTTTACTCCCTGTTATCCAGAAATGTCCATACCTCCTCAGCAAACTCTATGCATGTCCAATTTTTATTATTTTTTTTTCACAGCTACATTTAATTTCTTATTATTATTTCGTGCATCCTACTTATCTACATGTCTAGTTTACCTCACAGTAATGGTAAGTCAATAATTCTATCTATTAATACTAAAAGGGATGACCAAAACACACTAAAGACATACAGAGAAACAGCAGTCATGATATAAATGATTTATAAAGTGAGAAAAACAGTCAAGATTTAAACACCAAAAATTATAAATAAAACTGCCTTAAGGTTTCCCTCAGGCATAATGGAAGGGGAATCAAACTTTATGGGTCACTTTTTAAATGTGTAAATGAGGGGGGGGGGACAGTAAACTATAGGTTATAAATTACTCTTTCCTAATATTATGTACTAATGTTTATTTCTATTATCATTGTAAGGAGTAAGAAAGAGTATAAGGAGCAGTTGAGCCCTATTGACATTATAAATTCAATTACTGGTCAATGGCTGACCTCTAATGTGTCATCATAGGGCTGACTGACTACACCTGCTACATTCTCCTCCGTTTTCCTTCTTATTGGCATAGCCCCCAAAGCTGAATTATCAAATAAAAAACAAACTTATTTAATTTGTCACTTATACAATACATGTTACAGCTTTAAAAATAAACAGAAACAATTAAAGGGATTTTTTTTTCAAACCAGAATTAAGAGTTAAACACACTAAATTATTTATTCTGGAAAATAGCATATAAAGCACAGAAATGTTTATATGTGACTGTGTGCATGCTTACGACAGGATTATGCAGATGTGTAGTTATCACCCATTCAGGAAGGACGCACACACAGCTCCATGACCTGACCACACAGACACATATATTTGTACCAAGTCCTTTAAAGCTCGTTTACAGGTATCTCTCGAGATAAGAAAATTCGCTTATATGAATTTCTTAAATTACCATTTCTTTTTCGTGTTACGGAAGCTTCAACTGCTTCTACGAATTTGGGTCCTGACAAAAATTCAAATTGAGTGCCCCCGAGTCAGCTGGGGCGGCCACATCCCCATTAGTGTTCTCCCTACCAGCCTGAGGATGGAGTTATGTTTATTCGAGTACTGTATACCCTGTATAAATATAAATTTTTTCGTAAAGTTATATGTGCAAAAAAAAAATAATAATTATCAGAAGGTCACAAACATAAAGGGAATAAACATTTCTTTGTGTGTGAGAGCAGGAGGGGATAGCAGTGCAAAGGGTCGGCAGAGGTGGTTGGGCTGCATTGCTATGGCGATGCTTGAGAGCAACCATGCATGTAGCAGCCAGCGTCTAAGCAAATGGCGCCACTGGCAGCCGTGTTAAACTTTGTTTTCGCTTTTCCTCCTTAATAGTTTTAGCTGCATAGTTTCATCTAGATAGTATTTTATTAATGGTTTTAATGTTTGGTAGTAAATTACAGAGGTTGTGTAGATTTATCATTAGTTATGTAGATTTTTTCTGGTCTGTGACCGATTTCGTGTTCTTCTATTCAGGATATTTGTACAAAAAAATCACCTAACAAATGTTTGTTTTTTTAACCTAACCCATTCATATATCGAGGGCCATCTGTAGATGTATGTGTGTCTGTGTGTGTATCTGGCAAGCTGGATCGTGGAGATGTGTCAGCATGCTTGAGTGAGGCAACACTCTACCTATCACTTATAGCAATATGTAAGACTTCAATGCTTAATATGCATAACTACCCACGAGAGATTAACGGGAGTGGGTGGGGGACGAGTCCATTAGCAAAGGCTGGTGGAGTGTGTTAAATAGCAAAGTGATAACTTCGTAACAATTGAGATTTGGAACTTTCGTCATGGAAATATTTTTGTTTATAATAAGCCATAAACACCTCATGAAGTTTGTCACAAGTTTCCCTGAACAACCTGTATAAAGGGAATCATAAGGAATTAATTTTTTTGGGGGGTATACCTGGTATGTATGTATACTGGGGGATACATGTTAGCTTATGCTAAGTCGGGCTAAGGCTTATTACTGTCTGGGGCTCGAATTGACTAATCACCAACAGACCAATACATTGGTTGCCTTTACTAAACAAGATATAGTACAATAAAGTTAATAATGGGCCTTTATATGGAATGTTGAGGAAGTTTGACCTTGTAGGAATTCGTGGTATAATGTTGTCTAGCACTCAGGATGGATGGAAACTCTAAGGTGGTTTTCTTGTATAATATAAGTTATATGATAGACAGTCTGGTGCTGGAGGTGCCGTGTGGTGAGGAGCTGCTCAGTAGAGACGTTCGGTGAGTAGCGTGTTGAAGGAGGTAGATGTGCAGGAGCTTCGTTAGAGAAGATGTTGCCTGTTGCTGGCCTCCTGGTTGAATGAATGCTGGACAGCGTGGAGCTTGCTGGAGGAGGTGTTGCGTGTTCAAGAAGAATGGCCAGAATGAGAGAGCTGGTTGGTGAGGACGCTCAGAGAAGGACAGCTGGTGGGTCGCCATGCTCGCTGGCGGGAGCGAGGACCGCCAGGCAGGCGGAGGAGAGGCGAGGGCCGCCAGGCAGCGGCAGAGGAGGAGGTGTTGCGTGTTGTAGAAGAGAGGCTAGAATGAATCTCAATGGAGAGACAGAGCTTATATACCCAGCAGCCGTGAGTCATCTATGAGTCATGTAGGGAAAACCCGAGAAAGTCGCCGGTCTTTGGTTCCGTTGCTAGGGAAGGTGGTAACATCTGGTGACGCCGCTCGTTTGGTTGCTAGGATACGGTAGCATCGGAATGCGGATACGCAGTTGTAGGGGAGAAGTCCACTACAATACTCCCCCTTCCCTCCAGGCGGTGTAGGAGACTTGTTGTCTGTAGAGTTGCTTAGCACATGTGAGGCAGACCGGGCGGTGCATGCCTCATGTGAGACAACGGCGATGGCGTGAATGAGCCTGGTCGCTGAAATACAACTGTCTAGATACACACTATCTGTGGGAGAAGGGAGAAAAAGGGTGTGTGGAGGCGATGAATGTTGTGCTTCCCTCACGACAGGTACAGGGTCGTCAGATGCGCCTGCTGGGGTGTGTATGGGCCTGGGTCAGGAGCAGGGGCTGCGTCAGCAGAAGCAGATAAGGCCTCGTGACAGCAGCTGGGTCCACGACGGCAGCAGGGTGCAGGACATTAGCAGGGAGTACCTGAGGGAGAAAAGAGGGGTGTGTGTGGGTCCGCACTCAGGAACAGAGGCCGCGTCAGGGGCGGCAGGGGTTAATGCTGGGCCGGGGTCGGCGTCTGAGGCAGGACGGGTGTGCTGGGGTCGTCAGGATGTGGTGCTTGGGGCAGGAAGAGGAGCTGGTGTCTGCTTAGAGTAACAGAGCTGCTTCTGTGTGGATAAGCCAGTCTTCCATGCTGCTTGAAGACTGGGAGCGTGATCAGTGTCTCCTCCATCCTGTGTGAGTGCTAATCTTCGGGAGTCACCATTTGTAGGAATTCGTGGTATAATGTTGTCTAGCACTCAGGATGGATGGAAACTCTAAGGTGGTTTTCTTGTATAATATAAGTTATATGATAGACAGTCTGGTGCTGGAGGTGCCGTGTGGTGAGGAGCTGCTCAGTAGAAACGTTCGGTGAGTAGCGTGTTGAAGGAGGTAGATGTGCAGGAGCTTCGTTAAAGAAGATGTTGCCTGTTGCTGGCCTCCTGGTTGAATGAATGCTGGACAGCGTGGAGCTTGCTGGAGGAGGTGTTGCGTGTTCAAGTAGAATGGCCAGAATGAGAGAGCTGGTTGGTGAGGACACTCAGAGAAAGACAGCTGGTGGGTCGCCATGCTCGCTGGCGGGAGCGAGGACCGCCAGGCAGGCGGAGGAGAGGCGAGGGACGCCAGGCAGCGGCGGAGGAGGAGGTGTTGCGTGTTGTAGAAGAGAGGCTAGAATGAATCTCAATGGAGAGACAGAGCTTATATACCCAGCAGCCATGAGTCATCTATGAGTCATGTAGGGAAAACCCGAGAAAGTCGCCGGTCTTTGGTTCCGTTGCTAGGGAAGGTGGTAACATCTGGTGACGCCGCTCGTTTGGTTGCTAGGATACGGTAGCATCGGAATGCGGATACCCAGTTGTAGGGGAGAATTCCACTGCAACCTCAAAGTATAAATCTCAACACAAGTCAATACAGTACTGTATAAATGTGTGAGGTAGAAAAGATATAACAGTTTGTGAAAATACCTTGAATTAAAAGGCCAAACGTTCAAGTAGTACAGAGAATAATTCCATCAAAAATTTTGTCAAAAGTACATTAATGAAGCTTATAGATTTAAGTTCAAAGCCATAGGTCTACTTCACTGATGAACAGTTAGCAATCATTGCGAAAACTGTGTCACCCATTTTGCCTCCCCATGTACAGTACTGTTTACACAATGTACTGTTCTCTACTTACACAAACAGCATCCTTGCTTTTATGTTCTTATCGCTTTCATATAATTCGATGTTGGGCACAATACGCTTTACGTATTGCTCCTTCAAGGACTGCCAAGTTCGTCCTGGGCAGATCTGCAATTCAGGTAGAAACATGTGTTAAGACTAAATGGATTTTTTTTTTAAAGTCAAATGCTAGATTTATATTCCCCGTATGTGACATAATAAGACAAAATAACTTAAAGTTTGGAGAAGTAAGAATGGGGAGATGAGGAGAGAGTAGGCACACTATCATAGGTATATCTACAATGTCTTGAAACCGATTATTAGTTGAAGGGGTAAAGGGAGAAAGGAAAGATTGAAGGGCAGGAACAGAATGTATAGAAGGATCTTATAGTACTGTACATTATAGTACAGTAATAAAATTTACTGATACACTAAGAATGAATCCTCTAGTTTTGTATGCTATCCATTTATGCTGTAGGTGTGTTTGTTGACAGATTAGCTGATATATACAGCAATGACCATCAGCAGTGAGGAATTACTTTCCCAAAACAGCTGAAAGGAGATAATGTCACCTAAAGATAAGTTAGCACCTTGGCCCAGCTAGATTACAATGAACATTTTATTTACGTGATGCAAAGTGGGTGAAATGTTCCAATTCTATTCTGTACATACAAAGACAACCAATTACCACAACAGAAACTAACAATCAATTAACGGGATAAATCTTTCAATTTAGTTTTTATATTCTCGTAATATAGAAGTGGGTTAGGTTAGGTAAAATCGAAAAGTTAAAATCACAGTACGAGCAAATTGGGTAGGGATAAGTTCTTATGTTTACTTTGAACTTACCTTCGCTTCCTCTATTTCCTGCCATATTTTTCTGCCCTTACAATGGTCGTATAAGTTCTTGTTCCTTATATATTCAATTATACTCAGCTTTTCTTTGACTCAGTATGCAAGGCCCCTGGAAAATGGAATATTTATCCTGTATTATATTATTTCTCAACATTCTCTTATAAAAAATATCTAAAACTAAATACATAAGTTGTACACACAAACACACTGGGGAAGGGAAGGGAAGGGAGAGGAAAAGTAGGTGAGAGTAGAGATGAAGGTTGAGGAAGAACTGGAGGGAAAATGAAGATAAAGAATTAAAAGTAGGCATTGATAGTGGAGAAAAAAAGGAATAACAAGACAACCTACCTCGGTCTCTCTCTTTTTTCGGGTCTAGGTGGTTCATCAAACTTTAAAAACTCCTCCTCATCCGGGGAGTCTGGCGACCTATCCCTAAAATATGTAATGGCCCCTGTCTCATCAACAGAAGCATTATATAAATGGGTTCTTTACATTTGATTTATATTCAAATTCATCCCCTGTAACTTTCCACTAGCTATGAGTTGTCATGACTAGAACACGTGAGTGGAAGATTCCTTGGCCCATTTGACTATATGTCAGCACTTGTGTAAGCGCGGATAAGCCGCCGCCCATGGTCAGTCAGACACATAAACGTACATCGTACGGACGTTGATTCACGTCTATATACATAGATGCCGTCCTTTCTCTTCACGCTCATAAATAGTAGAAGTTACGGTTGATCTACACTCAGGAATTATACAAACAATACTTTTTAATAAAAGAAGAAACTTCAATTGGGTTTCGTTACTGAAACCCAATATAATATATAAATGTACCAACCTGGTTAACTGGAATTAACCAGCCGGTTCATATATACAGGACATTTTATTTAAGTTTAATACACATAACAGTAATCACAAAATTATTACAGCAGTAAGAATTAATCAGTAGTGGGCACGGTTCCGCTAATCCGCTAACCGCTAATTAGCGAAGCCAACTTTCTTGTTAGTGGATTAGCGTTTTCGCTAACTTTGGAAACCATTAGCGGACCAATTAGCTTCCGCTAAATTTAGTTCAGCTAACTTTAAGTCCGCTAACAAAATTTAAACAAGTTTGTTCCTGTCTGTTGTAAGCATGTGGCGCAGAGACGCGTGTCTCCAACAGCCAAATCAGGCACGCTTGGCTGACTGGGTGTTAGTATGTGTAAACGTGACAAGACATGATTTGTCGACGCCATGCTGCAGCAGCTGAGCAGCATTGTGTAATTCCTCAGTTCTGAGTTCAGTTCACTTACGACGTTGTCACGTTAATTTAATTAGGATTTTTTTGCTCCAATATCTTTGGTTATGCTAAGTACTGCATAAGTTCATAACCAGGATGTCATCCAAGGTGTGCGCCAAACCAAATTTTCTAAAAACTTACTTTTCATTAAAGTTTAGAGTTTTCTGTTTATTTACATGACTAAGACCAACAATAAGGTATATAAAAATGCACTGGTATAATGACTTAGACCAACAGTAAGTTATATAAAAATGCACTGGTATAATGTGTATGTGGTTGGTATTGCATATTTACATGAATAATGAATAAGGCCGATAGAGAATGCAAATTAATTATTTGTGAAATTGTATACAGTGTACACCTTGATAAGTTGATCATCATCTGATCTTTGCATGATGCTATTTCTATTTGCTACCTATGCTATACAGTACTATAGTTTTTGGATTCGTTTAATACTTTCTGTCTTTTCATACAGCAAATAAAGATTATAAAGTGTATGTTGAAGCTTGAATGTAAACTAATGTTTAATTTCATTTGTTCATTTAATTATTTGTGTACACCTTGATCATCATCTGATCTTGGCAAAGCTCTATGTCTAAGCTACAAGACAACATATGAAAATTTCAGCTCTCTAGGTCTGTTTTTAAGGGTTTCAGAGCTATAAAACAAACAAACCGAAGCTAAATTCATATAATAAAAGTTAGTGGTTTAGCGTTAGCGAAGTTAACGTTTTAGTTAGCGGATTAGCGGTTAGCGAAGCTAATTTTTCGTTTAGCTGTGCCCACTACTGTCCCCAGGGCTCCAACGATGATGAAAGTGAGATTCAAAGAAATCTCCATGGCCCAGAAGGCATTAGAAAATGGAATTTGCATCTCCCACTACCACCTTTTAAAACACCAACTCGAAAAAAAAACTCTATCCCATAACACCTTGCTGGATATGTTATAAATATAACCATGTTTCAGCCAATTGCCCTAACAAAGACAAGAAGTACTGCTCGGAATGTGGAGCTGAAGGGCACACATTCAGGGAGTGTAACGACAAAGAAAATTTAAAATGTCTGAACTGCAAAGGACCTCACCGCACTCTGGCAGCACGCTGTCCAGTAAGGAAGGATATAATCAAAGACATAAGGAAAAGGAAAAATCGAACAATCATATGGAAACTGACCCAACCAAAACCTATGCTGCAATAACAAAGTTGCAAGATACCACCTCTAAAGTGTTAGAAAAAAAAAACAAAGCCAACTCAGAAAACACTTACCTGAAGCTAAGTGAAGGTCTACCCTTCACCATACTCGCCACACTGATACATGCCCACATAAACAACGTGGCTAAACCGGGAACATTGGGAAAAACTATCAGAGAAATGTTTACAGCGAACAACCTACCACAGGTAAACTTCCCAGACAATGCCCCATCAGTAGACATCTTCAAAATAATAACCGAAAATAGTCTAGGAATCACCAGCAAAGAAAAGGAAGATTGCACAGGAGAAGAGACTGCAATGGAAACAATCCACTCCCAACTAACCACAACACACTACGAGACCAATCAGCGAAGTCAACACCAACAAAATCACATAGAGAGAACCCACTGGTCAACGGCCAACCGACGTCGGAGATAACATAGGAATCAGATTTTACTCAGTCAACTCCCAGCCAACAGTAACAAATGAAAGACTATTAAAAGATATACCATAAGGAACAACCAAATACACATACGAAGACAACAGGGTAGAAGAGGGACTCATAGAAACACTAATACGTGGAGGAAGAATAAGCACCAAACCTAATAAAATCGAGAGTATAGACCCTCCCCCCCTAACATAATATGCCCCAAGGAAACATTAAATAGAACAACTTAGTTTAGCTTGGCTGAGACCGGCCTTCCCTAACCGCAAGAGTCCTCTAATGCAGCACTGTTGACGGAAGATAAAACCTCGTCTCCGCAAGGTGGATAGCCCACCTGCTGTTAACCTCCTCCTATATTTCCCATTTCTGAACTTTACCTTGTACTGTACCTTTCTTGCACCCTCAGAGCTAATGCTCTCTTCTCTTCGTATCACCGACCGACCAATCATCTTTGCAACAAAACTGATTACCAGGCTCGGGAAAGTGACTTCAAGAATGGACTCTTACGAGCACTAAACCTTAACAGAGATGTCTTTAACAAGAAAACATGGCTATTGTGTGCAGCTGACGCTGTAAATCGACTGAAATTGAAAGACACAATCCTCAGCAAAGGACCTGATACAATGAGTCCAGATTACAGCACCCCAGCACTGTGGGAGTCCCCGCCAGCAGTCTTCAACATTCTACAAACTGGGACAAGAAAGGTTAACTGTAACCCACATGAGCTCCGACAGATAGCAGAGAGAAACATGAAGGCTCTAACACCTCACAGTAGTACAGTGTATTACACAGACGGTTCCGCAGAAACCACCTGTACGAAGGCAGGAGCAGCCTTCACTACAGTATAGAAGGAGGTAACACGTCCCTTTAGAGAACCTCAGATGGATGCTCTACTTTGCAAGTTGAGCTAGCTGCCATACTTGGAGCCATAAGACACGCTTCCATAAACAGTCAACAAGGCATTGTAATACACACTGACTCACGATGTGCTATTGAAGCACTGCAATGCAGAGAGCCTAGAGACAACATTCTTCTCATAACATCCGTTGTTGGCCTACTGCAAGGGTTAAAACTACAAGATCGGCAATTTATCATTAACTGGGTGCCCAGTCATATCTGAATCCCAGGGAATGAACGAGCTGATGCTGCTGCCAAGGCTGCATTAGGACAGCGAAACATGTACCTCCCGCCCAGTCAGGAGCAGATAAAGAAGACCACAATAACACGAACTGCCCAGTGAAAAATAGTCAAACATAGAAGATTGACACCAGTACCACGATCGGCCAGGTGGTACTATCTGGTCACGAATTATGAGAGACCACCACTCATGAAGGATAAAACAAGAAGGGAAGAAGCCATCTTTCACCGACTGAGACTGGGATACCCATGCATTTGGGAAATCATTGTACCAGTACCAGTATACTGCCAGGTTTGGGGTCACTAATTCTAAGGGGAAATACTTAACTCTATTCTTAATTTCTAAGGGTTGCTGCCACCAGACCCCCTCTGGGCAGTATGTAGCTCGTTAGGTACCGGCAGAGTGAGCTAAGCATTGGGTTAGGTTTTTCATTGACCAGATCGATAATGGGGAAAGAAGGGTGAAACCATAACATGTCTTAACTAATTTATTCCTTATAAAACATACTTATTGCATAACAATCAGTGACCTTACCCGGTCATCCCTTCTTACAATAACACTCAACACGTCAGACTGCACCTGTATGGAATATAGCACCTTAGGTTATCATACATGGTAACGTCGTCCTGTGTTGGGAGAAGTCGAGGCATCACTGAGAATACTGCCTGAGGGGCTTTCGTCACCACACATTAGTACACTGTGACTTCACTTTATGACATCAGGCAAGGTTTTAAGGTGTAAAAACTGCTAGATAAGTCTTTTTAGGGCTAAATAAAGCACGATGAAGGACACTGACCTGTGTTGGGAGAAGTCGAGGCATCACTGAGGGTGATGTCCCAACTCCCACACTCCTCTCTGTTTAGGCCTACAGTTTCCAATCATCAATTTTCACATTAGATTCTTATGGTTCCCACATCTCCATTTTCCTATCTATTGTGACCTCATGCTTTATAAATACATATCTTAAAATCTAAATTACACACTAAGGTAAGGGTCTGGTTTGCTAGTTCCTGGGTAAATTCATTGGGTTATAATATCAACGCGGCACACCAGAGGCGGCCTCGGCGCCAACCCAAACAAAGCCTAGCATCGTATTTTCATGGCGTGGGTATACAAGATATTCTTTTTGAAGCATAGTTTCTAGATCACTTCCAACACTTCACATAGTTCTGATACATTTATCCTTTTTCCAGATCATTGTTCTTATGTATTTTCATATGATATCTGCGGAAGCTATGTTCGCTAAACGTCCACAGACGTAAATAGTATGACCTTCAAACCATGATCTACACTTAGTCCTAAAGTACACTAGTTCAGATCAACTGGACTTTCCCAATCATCTTATAGATACCTGGAGTTCTTCTTAATGCTATGAATACATACAATTAATATTATATAATCTTACCGGGGTACAATTCAACAAATGATTTAGTAACATTGAGTAGGCGAGTTATCCTTTATCAATGTTTCCCGTTCTCTGAGACTCTACAAGCGCGGTGGATTTGAATGTTATGTAGCGTAATATGAATTAAAGGGTTTTTTTAGGAATGATAATGATGTGCGCAGTACATAGCCTTCCCCTCCCAAAGATTCATATTATGCGGAATAATATGCAAAAGCACTAACGGGGTAGTGTACATACATTTGACACATCTTAACAGTTCGTGAATACAGAACCTTAATTCATAAAACAAAACATAAGGAAATTTCAAAGTTTCCCACGATCGTCTCCGCTGCTATATACATCGGACAACAGTTTACAACCCTGCTTCTTCGGTACACAAGATATCATTAAAAAGAAAATTATAAGGAGACTTAAACTTTTCATACTCGAGTCTCTATTACCTATACATGCAACAACTTATCAATTCCGTTATTTCAGTACAATACAGTATAGGGAACATGTCCCTAACCGTTCATCAGAGTGTTACCTCAACATACTTTTGGCACCAACACATAAACAGTGACTCTTTGACGTTACATCTACAACAAAAGTTTTCTGCATGAAATTACATATACTAAGGAATTTAAATATGTGTCTATGAATGGGGAATTAGTTACACCAGACACTTCCTCAGATTACTACTTCGTTTCAATAATAATTCACCTTTTCAACACAAAACCGTGGTTCTATAAGTACCCATTGGGGCTCATAACACAAACCTGGATTTTATATCTCACAGTTCAGAAGAACTGGCATTTAAAGGTCGGGGTGACTCCATCACCGGGAGTGAGTCAACAACCCCCCCAAAAAACGTCCGACAAACACACACAAAACTGAGATTTCTCCCTTCGACAACATAGGTAGCAACTGGATTTCCGGACTTCAGTTAGTAAGAACTGGGATTTAAACTGTCGGGGTGACTTCATTACCCAGAATGAGTCAACAATCTAAAAGTTCTGACAACACATAACTGAGATTTCTCTACCTTCAACAACATAGGCAGCAACTGGATTTCCGGACTTCAGGTCGTAAGAGCTGGTATTTTCCCAAATCATCATACCACACGGCTTTTCTACAACACAGTTCACCAGAACTGGTATTTTACAATGTCGGGGTGACTTCATTAGAACTGACAAAGTCAACAACCCAAACAAAAACAAAACATTTTCAGACAACCACTACTATGGCTGATCTTCAATGAGCATTCCGACAAACCACCTGAGCAACTGTCTCCCCCCCCCACCAAAAAAGATTATAATTAAACAAATCGACTCTATCAAGCTGGGAAGCCAAAAATATTCAATTGATGTGACATTCTGGAGCTATATGTCCTACAAATCCATTCTAACTGCTGGTCTCCTCTGCCTCACAGGGAATCTGCTTGCAGGCTGACCTTCCACACTTTTGCAACAACTTTCATCATCTGTTTCATCTGAACCTGAGTTCGAGGAAGAATCATAAGGTGGAAGTAAGGGCTCATTCAGCTGAACAAACATGTCTCTACTTACATATCTTTTTACTTTCTCAGCCGCTCTCTTTATCACCTCACTTTCATCCAATGGGTAAGTCAATTCCTACTTGTCTCTGTAAGATTCTTGAAGAAAAAAAAAATGCAAAATAGGGATGCATTCGCTCTGTGACACTGTTACGTCTAGGATGGTAAGGTAATGCAAAATAGATCTTAAGGCCAGTGTCATGATCGGAGTGACGGCTACCCTGTTAACCTAATGATCCATATTACGCTTACACGTCCACAAAACCTTCTGAGTCTCCCAGTGGAAATGTCCTCCGTCCTCCCTGTTTCTTTGATGACGTCATCGAGTTGTCGTGTTTGTTGACGGAAGTTGTAAACTCTTTCGGCTACAGAGATCTTGTAAACCTTTTTTTTTCACCTATGAATATCAGAGACTCTGATAATCACAGTGAAATTGTGGTAGGGAGGTTAACTGAGGAGTTAGTTAATATTCTGAAGGGTACCTTTTGAATCTGCTCCTCGCGCAGGCGAGTTATCCTTTATCAATGTTTCCCGGTGGATTTGAATGTTATGTAGCGTAATATGAATTAAAGGGGATTTTTAGGAATGACAATGATGTGCGTAGTACACCAGCAGAGCAGCGCATATTCAAGACCTGCGACAGCGGAGCAGGAAACACACTGCAGCACTACCTCATAGAGTGCCATGGAATACAATTAGCTAGGAGAAACATACAACCCCGGATCACAGCAGAGAAGGTTGCCAAAATGCTAACCACCAACCACTCTCAAGAAACCCTACAGTTTCTTACCGAGCATCCACCCCCACGCTAGTGGTGGAGATGTACAGTTAACTAAAAAGATGCTGGTGTTTTATCCCAGCACTGGGTGGACCAGCATTTTAGCTTAAGGTCCGCGTAGGCAATATTCCCAAAAAAAAAAAAAATCGCACTCATTTATTTATTTATTTATTTTTTCGTCACTCTACTGCTGGACCCGAAGCTGTGAAGACCGCCCTCTCTCTGCTGCCATTGTTGGCCAACTTTCCTGACCGGACCATCCACCACTGACATAGTCGACAACATCTCACGAGCGTTTTCGGTTTATCGAGCATTGTTTGCCCTCCCCAATGGTGGTGTGAGAGCAGCTATAGCGCGATATTCCTGACGTGGTTTGAGCTCTTTTCCTTCTACTACTATTTTTCCTTTTTTCGCTCTGACCTAGGAACCTGCACCCTCAAAAGTGTATTCGTCCTGCAGTCCCCCCTGTAACTGCTCACCTCCCTCCCAGGAGATTGTGAACACGAAAGAGGGTTGGAGCAAGAACCCACCCCAGCCGAGTCTTTCCAGGAAAACCGTGATCGTGCGGGTCCACCTGGAAAAAGGGTAGCAATCCTCATCCTTACCCACTAGGCACACTTAGCTCATTTCTATAAGTGAGCAGTCACATACACTAGGAAGTAGGTTCCCCAAACGGGGCTCCGGGAGAGAAGCTCAGGTAATAGGTAGTAGACAGCTACCAATCAGGGAGGTACTACCGCCTGGGAAGATATTGAAAGCATAATGTATTGTCTATTGGTAGACCCTGCTGCCATATGGCATCACGAAATTTGTGACCAAGTCCGTGGTTGCTGATCTGACTTTCTGCCTCATTTACACACAATTGTAGGGTCTCAATTGTTTCTCTTACTTGGTCAACATAACATACACAATGTATATCGTTTCTCACTATTAATTTTTTTTTTCGTTGTTTTATTATTATTATTATTATTATTATTATTATTATTATTATTATTATTATTATTATTATTATTATTATTATTATTATTATTATTATTATTATTATTATTATTATTATTATTATTATTATTATTATTATTATTATTATTATTATTATT
>NW_024757774.1:0-3685 GCF_018991925.1 Homarus americanus
GTGTTCCCCGGTCACAATTATAAGATCGGGTTCAAATCCTGGTGGGATGAGGTGTTGATTATATTTAGAAGTGTGCGTGCTTTTATTGGGTTAATGAAATAGATATGATCCCTCGTGTTTCAGCCGGATTTGGTTAAACGTTGCTCTAATCACCTAAGGCGGCACGGGTGGTCCCCATTAGAGGTTCACGGTTACAAGCCTGGTCTAACAGGCTTTTGTGTGAAATATAACAGAGTCTAGACTGCTTTTATTGTCCTGGTGGTCCACAGGCAGCATTCCCTGGTCACAATTATCAGATTTCAGTTTGAATCCTGGTGGGGTGAGGTGTTGATTATATGCAGACGTCCGCGCTTTATTGGGCCAATTAAATATATATTAGGTGTGTCAATGGAGGCGAATTTTTTTTTGAGTTTGAAAAAATCGGGTCTACGGTATTAATGATGAATTCTATGTGTGAATCATGTGATATCTTTAAGATTTGAAAGCCATTTTTCTAGGTAAATTTTAACTTGAAATTCATGAAAAATTCAGTATTCCCACCCTTTTACCAACACCACTAAATATTTTATTTAAAGTGGAAGTAAATGAATCAGGTTAATTTATTAGGATGAAAATGATCCAGAATAGTGAAACGAATGATTTTTGGTTCCTCGTCCTGACCCAAGCAGCCATCGCAAATATTATCAATTTATAAATGCATCAGAATCTGAAACAGAAAAAAATATTGTTAGTTGGGTTGTTAAAGAATGAAGTCAGAAAGCAATGTTCACTATTTAATTGTAATGCACTAATGCAGCTGTACGTTAGATTTTCAATAAATTTCACGCTAAAATTTACCTAGCAAAAGGTTGCAAAATATTGAAACTGAAATTATTTTCTGTTTATATACACTAAAATCTACCAAAAAAGTGATGGGCCATTAGTTTTAGCTGATCTTCCCTCCTATGACACACCCTAATATATATGGATCCTTGGGTTTCGAAGCCTGATTTGGTTAAACGTTGCTCTGATCACCTAAGCGGCACGGGTGGTCCCCATTAGAGGTTCACAGTGCCATATGCTCGTTGAACAGGCTTTGTGTGAAATATAACAGAGTCTAGGACTGCTTTTAGTGTTCTGGTGGCCCAGAGGTACCGTTCCCCGGTAACAATTATAAGATCGTGGGCTCGAATCCTGGTGTGGTGAGGTGTTGATTATATGTAGAAGCCCGTGTGGTTTATTAGGCAAACGAAATATATATGGATCCTCGTGTTTCGAAGCCGGATTTGGTAAAACGTTGCTCTGATCACCTAAGTGGCACGGGTGGTCCCCATTAGAGGTTCACGGAGCCCTAAGCTCGTTCACCAGGCTTTGTGTAAAATATAACAGCGTCTAGGACTGCTTTTAGTGTCCTGGTGGCCCAGAGGTAGCGTTCCCCGGTCACAATAATAAGATCGTGGGTTCGAATCCTGGTGGGGTGAGGTGTTGATTATATGTAAAAATATGCGTGCTTTATTAGGCTAATAAAATATATATCGATCCTCGTGTTTCGAAGCCGGATTTGGTAAAACGTTGCTCTGAACACCTAAGCGGCACTGGTGGTCCCCAGTAGAGGATCATGGCGCCATAAGCTCGTTGAACAGGCTTTGCGTGAAATGTAACAGATTCTAGGACTGCTTTTAGTGTCCTGGTGGTCCACAGGTAGCGTTCCCTGGTCACAATTATAAGATTTTGGGTTTGAATCTGGGTGGGGTGAGGTGTTGATTATATGTAGAAGTCCGCGTGCTTTATTGGGCTAATGAAATATATATGGATCCTCGTTTTTCGAAGCCGGATTTGGTAAAACGTTGCTCTGATCACCTAAGCGGCACGGGTGGTCCCCATTAGAGGTTCACGGCGCCATAAGCTCGTTCAACAGGCTTTGTGTGAAACATAACAGAGTCTAGGACTCCTTTTTGTGTCCTGGTGGCCCAGAGGTAGCATTCCCTGGTCACAATTATAAGATTTTGGGTTTGAATCCTGGTGGGGTGAGGTGTTGATTATATGTAGAAGTCCGCGTGCTTTTTTGGGCTAATGAAATATATATGGATCCTCGTGTTTCGAAGCCGGATTTGGTAAAACGTTGCTCTGAACACCTACGCGGCACTGGTGTACCAAATCCTGGCGGGTGAGGCATTGATTATATGTAGAAGTCCGCTACGATTTATTGGGCTAATAAATATATATGATCTCGTGGTTTCAAAAACCTGACGGTAAAGCGTTGTCTGATCACCTAAGCGCACGGGTGGTCCCCATAGTGGTTCACAGCGCCATGCTCCGTTTAACGGCTTTGTGTGAAATATAGTAGAGTCTAGGACTGCTTTTATTGTCCTGGCCCAGAGGTAGCATACCCCGTCACAATTATAAGATTGTGGGCTTGAATCTGGTGAGGGTTGATTATATAAGCAGAAGTCCTGAGCTTGTTTTATTGGGCTAATGAAATATGGATCCTCGTGTTTTGAAGCCGCATTTGGTAAAACGTTGCTCTGATCACCTAGGCAGCACGGTTGGTCCCCATTAGAGGTTCACGGCGCCATAAGGTCGTTGAACAGGCTTTGTGTGAAATATAGCAGAGTCTACGAATGCTTTTATTGTCCTGTTGGCCCAGAGGTAGCGTTCCCCGGTCACAATTATAAGATCGTGGCTTCAAATCCTGGTGGGGTGAGGCGCTGATTATATGTAGAAGTCCGCGTGCTTTATTGGGCTAATGAAATATATATGGATCCTCGTGTTTCAAAACCGCATTTGGTAAAGCGTTGCTCTGATCACCTAAGCGGCACGGGTGGTCCCCAATAGTGGTTCACAGCGCCATAAGCTCGTTTAACGGGCTTTGTGTGAAATATAGTAGAGTCTAGGACTGCTTTTATTGTCCTGGTGGCCCAGAGGTAGCATACCCCGGTCACAATTATAAGATTGTGGGTTTGAATCCTGGTGGGGTGAGGTGTTGATTATATATATAGAAGTCCGAGCGCTTTATTGGGCTAATGAAATATATATGGATCCTCGTGTTTCCAAGCCGGATTTGGTAAAACGTTGCTCTGATCACATAAGCGGCACGGGTGGACCCATTAGAGGTTCACTGCACCATAAGCTCGTTGAAAAGGATTTGTGTGAAATATAGCAGAGTCTAAGACTGCTTTTTTTTCCTGGTGGCCCAGAGGTAGCGTTCCCCAGTCACAATTATAAGATCTTGGGTTTAAATCCTGGTGGGGTGAGGTGTTGATTATATGTAGAAGTCCGAGTGCTTTATTGGGGTAATGAAATATATATGGATCCTCGTGTTTCGAAGCCGGATTTGGTAAAACGTTGCTCTGATCACCTAAGGGGCACGGGTGGTCCCCTATAGTGGTTCACAGCCCCATAAGCTCGTTGAACAGGCTTTGTGTTAAATATAACAGAGTCTAGGACTGTTTATAGTGTCCTGGTGGCCCATAGGTAGCGTTCCTCGGTCACAATTATAAGATCGTGGTTTCGAATCCTGGTGGAGTGAGGTGTTGATTATATGTAGAAGTCCGCGTGCTTTATTGGGTTAACGAAATATATATGGATCCTCGTGTTTCGAAGCCGGATTTGGTGAAACGTTGCTCTGATCACCTAAGCGGCACGGATGGTCCCCTATAGTGGTTCACAGCGCCATAAGCGCGTTGAACAGGCTTTGTGTGAAATA
>NW_024757775.1:0-6500 GCF_018991925.1 Homarus americanus
GTCATGTTGGTGGTGGCACTATGTCAAGGTCAGATGTCAACGTGTAATGACCCCAGCAGGTAATGCTAGGGGTGGCTTTGTGTCAAGGTAAGGGCCCCAACAACCGGTGTTAGGTAATGACAGTGATGTTAGGGATTGACACTATGTCAAGGTCAGAGGTCATCATGTGATACGACCACAACAGGTGGCACTATGTTAGGGTCATAAAGAAGAGAAGTTTAGTGACTCAGATGACATCCCGCGCACCCCGCTTGACACTCAGCTGGGTCGGGGCGTAGTAGGCACTGGCAGTCAATGTTGGCGCAGCGAGCAGCCACCACCTCTCTCCCTCGCTCTCACATGGTTCAGCGCTCCTTCAACCTCTCACTGGCACTCTCACTCCCTTTACTGCCAGGTGAGATGGCCTATGTATAATTAACCCGCCAAGTTGTGCTAACGGAAAAAACCCAGATAAAGGTACTACATAAGAAGTGAAAATAATCGAAAAAAGTTTGTTTAAGTATCGTATAAGTGCATTGTTTGAGTGCTATTTAATTTCTAAGTAATGATTGAATGAATTAAGTACATAATCTCGTACCAACTATTAAAAAAAGAGAATATTTCAGTGTGTTTAATGAAGAAAAAGTAAAACAAAGATAAAACCCACAAAAAAATACAAATACAATCCGATATTTGGTTTAAAAGGGTCGTGGTGGCGGCAACGTAGTAAACATGGTGTAGATGAATGAACTACGATGGTAAACAACGCCGAAGTGAATGGGACCCACAAGTATACCCGTCAGCTGATACTACGAGGGTGAATGGGTAAGTAGTGGTCATTCTTCCCTGCCTTTGTCTTCTTCTTCTTCTTCTTCCCTAAATTACCGTGGGTCACTTAGGGTGTTTATGATGATGATGATGATGATGATGATGATGATTATAGTAGATAAATAAAAAAGTCTTCCCGACCACTACAACAACCACCAACAACAACAATAACAACAACTACAAAATGGCCTCCAACCACCCCCCCCTATAGATATACCTTCTCCCATACAAATTTTATTATTACACCATTATAAATACTACAACCACCACCACTATCACCAACATAAATACAACTACCACCACTACAACAACCACCACACCACCATAAATACTGCAACCACCACAACTCAACCACCAGCAACACAACTACTACTACAACCACCACCCCCATAACTACTATAACCATGATCACTACCACCACTAATATAAACATCACCACCAACACTAATACAACCACCTTCACCACAACCACCACCACTATAGCAACCACTACCGCCACTACTACAACCACAACTGCTACCACTACAGCCACCATTACAACTACAACCACTACTACTAATACATCATAACCACTACTATTAGTACATCACAATCACCATTACTAACACCACCATCACTACCACAATTACCATTATCACCATTACCACTACTACCACCACCACTACTACCATATAACTACCATCACTATAAAAACACCACCACCATCACAATCACCACTATATCTACCGCCACTATAAACCACCTTCACTACAACTACCACCACCATCACTACAACCAACACAAGTACTACAACCACCACCATTACTAACAACCATTAATAACCACCATCACCACCACCACCACCCAGACATGAAAAATCAGCCAATCACCGCCTAGGTACGAACAGGAAATCCTCCAAGTCAACCAATCACGAGACAGTGCTGCCAAATATAAGAAAGTGTTGCCAAATACGAGATAGTTGTGAGGTTGACAACAAATACTTCAGCGATTTTTATTTAGAAATCTTCTGAAAGTTTGCGTAAGTGATTTTTTGGGGGGAGAAATTCTTAACAAAGTCTTCCAGCGAAAAGAATTTGGCGGGGAGGGTGGGTGAGGGAGTGGGTTGGGGAGTGGGTTTGGGAGTGGGTTTGGGATGGGTTGGTGGGAGGTGAAAGGTTGGGGAGAATGTGGGTATGAATAGTGGGGAATGGGTGGATAGGTATGAGGGTAGAAGATTGGGGGAGAAGGGAAAAGGATGGGAGAGTGGGAGACAGGAGAGGAAGGAAGGAACGAAAGAAGGGGGATGATAGTTGGTTGAGAGAGAGAGAGAGAGAGAGAGCCATGCATAACGTAACACAATCTCAGCATCACTGTTACATAATCTCGTTATCTTTTCCACAACCCTGATATTACTCCCGAAACTGGCCAACAAACCTTCAACACTAATGTGAACAAATGTAACGCTATTATCTGGGTAAGATATTACCCGGAATTGGCACGAACGGATTACATGAAATTGGGTCAATACCAGTATTGTAAACGAACGTGAAATTGCAAGAGATATTGTCACTGTCATGATCGAAACGGGCAATTACAAAAATGTGGTTTCAAAATCAATATCTAAAAGCGGTATTTCAGAAAACGGTGTAACTATCCAAGGGTGAAAGCTCAACTGTAAGAAAATTATATAATATTTGAATGTGAAAGTGCAAGCAAATTAGATCAATATATAAACATGCAATTAATAAAATTATGTATAATATCAACAACTGAACTGGCAATTGGAAAACAAAAATTATATCGGCAACTGAACAAGCAATTGTAAAACAACAAAGTGACGCAAAAAATTTGCTGGAACAAATAACAATAACTGCAAAATTAGCATACACTTTATTTTTTGTATAATGTTACTTTATGTTTTTTGAATGTAAATAATTTTTCCTCTCGGGTGTGGTGTCTTAACAAACCAACACACACGCAGAGGAGCTTAAGAGAAGAGGGCGACGTGACTAGTCAGGTCAGGTCAAAAATAAGGGACCCACAAAATAACTATCATACATCTAGATTAAAGGTTTTCAAACCATTTTTAACCTTGGGCCACTGACAAATAAACTTATGTAACATATGTGTGTTGGTGTGGGGATTAGTGGATGACATCATTATGACCTGACCTCATGTTTAATAAGGTCACCCTGTATATTTAAGCCTCTCTCTGTCCATGTAATCCAGTTGCCTCTGAAGATGTCTTGAATAAAGACGAAAGCTAAGGTACTCCGTTGTTTCCCTTTTCCCGTGTGATTTTATCAAGATATATATATATATATATATATATATATATATATATATATATATATATATATATATATATATATATATATTCATGTAGGTCTAGTAAAAGCTTATGGATACTTGTTTTCAAGTATGACTCAACCGTACCAATATGTTAATAAAAAAAGGAATAGCCCAAGTTTGATTAAATGGAAGTGTTTGTGTATTTACATGTAGCAAATGTAATTGTAATTATGTAGGTCAGACAGGAAAAGAAAACACTGCAGCTCAGAATCAAGCAACATAAGTATAATATCAGAGCAGCATCTGAAAAAGCAATTGTGATGAACAATATTTAGGAATAATAATCATCCCATTGCTTGGGAAAGAAGCTTAGAAGTATTTAAATCATCTTGTGTCACAGAAAGACTTCTGGTTGAAGCTAGTTTGATTAAGGAATTAGAATCAATGAACCTTAGTGATGGCCAGTTCAAAACTGATAATATGTTACATAAATTTATTTGTCAGTGGCCCAAGGTTAAAAATGCTTTGAAAACCTTTGATCTAGATGTATGATAGTTATTTTGTGGGTCCCTTATTTTTGACCTGACCTGACTAGTCACGTCACCCCCCTTCTCTTAAGCTCCTCTACGTGTGTGTGTTGGTGTGTGGATCATTAGTGGATGACATCATTATGACCTTACCTCATGTTTTTAAGGTCACCCTGTATATCTAAGCCTCTCTCTGTCCATGTAATCCAGTTGCCTCTGAAGATGTCTTGAATAAAGACAGCTAAAAGAGTACTCCGTTGTTCCACCACGATATGGACACATCAATATATATATATATATATATATATATATATATATATATATATATATATATATATATATATATATATATAGATAAATGCTGATAAAATACGGGAAAAATGAAACAACAGATACTAGGTCAGGACACATGTGTGGCTGTGATAGAAGCTTGAGGGACCGAACTAACGGGACAAATTCATCACAATAGGGCAGAGTCAAAATATTCTTAAGTGTAGGAACTTGTCTGGTTTGAGAGGAATGAAAGGATTTTTTAGCCCTTTTAAAGCAACGATCAACAAACACAGAAGGGTACCCAAGTTTCTGTGCAATAGAACGAATGTGTTTAAATTCATCGTCAATAAATTCAGAGTCACAAATACGCAGACATCTTAGGAACATAGCAGAAAAAAATGACATTTTGGTAGACTCAAGGTGATTCGATAAAAAGTGAATGAAACTGTCTACCTGTGTGGGCTTTCTATATACCTTAAATTTATAGTTTTGGCCATTTCTCATGATAAGCATATCAAGAAATGGAAGGGATTCATTTATTTCTCTTTCAATTTTGAATGTGATACTAGGGACAATATTATTAAGCTTGTCTAAAAATTCCAATGGGTCACTGTTTTTAGGCCAAAGACAAAGAACATCATCTACATATCTATACCAAGGAGGAATAAAGTCCAGTTGACCTCTGACCCAGCTTGGAGAAGGTCGTGCGATCGTGCTCCCGCTAGAGACCAAGGAAAATGGCCGCTTTGGATCGTTGTGCCGTGGGGGAAGAGGAGGGGAGTGTGGGGAAGGACGACCTCCTTGCCACGCTGTTAAGGCAGCTGGGGCAGTTGAGGAGTGAGGTTGACACTCTAAAGGGGGAAAATGAAGCCCTCAGGACGGAACTCCTTCAGGTAGGTGTCCTGCCTAGCAGGACACCTGCGAAGGAGGAGCAGGCATGGAGAGTGGTTGTCTCCAAGGGGACTAGGGTCAGGCTTAGGAAAGCTGACCAGGGTGTGGAGTGCAGTAACCCTTACCAGGTGCTGCAGGAAGCTGGAGAGGAAGAGAAGAGGCAGGACGGTATGGATCAAGGAGAGGAAAGGGCAGTTGTACAAACCCTGCCCACAGGTAAGGTCGTGGTAGTTGGTGACAGCCAGGTGAGGTTTATGGATAGGGCTTTTTGTGCGAGAGATAGGAAACGTAGGACTTGGGTATGTTTTCCTGGGGCTGGGATAGGGCATATAGCCGAGAGGTTAGACAGAGTTTTGTCAGGGGAGGGTACCAAACCAGTAGTGTGTCTTAGTGTGGGAGGAAACGACATAGGTAAGGTTAGGAGTGAGGAACTTCTTGATAAGTTCAAGGCAGCCATAGATTGTATTAGGACTAAGGGAGGGATCCCTATCATATGCGGTGTCCTGCCTAGAAGGAGAGTTGGCAGTGAATGGTTGTCAAGGGCAGTTGGTGTTAACGACCGTCTTGACAGATATTGCAAGTCAATATCAGTCCCATTCATTGACAACTGGGACAACTTCTATGGCAGAAGGGACCTTTATGCTAGGGATGGGGTGCACCTGTCTAGGGATGGAGTAGCAACCCTGGCTGGGGCTCTAGAGGGGGCAGTTCAAAAGATATCGAAGTCTTTAAACTGCTAAGAGAACATGGGGGCACGGGGGTGGAGGAGACTGCAGTGGGAGTGGGTAAACAAGGCGAAAGATTACAGGGAAGCAGTGTTAGGAATGATGACAAAACTAAATTAGACAGGGAGTTTAAAACTAAACGCGGTAAGGGGAGGACTCAGAACACGACTAACTTAAATGTATACTACGCGAACAGTAGAAGTATGAGAAACAAAATGGATGATATTAAGGCCTTGGTATGTACCGAAGAAATCGATATAATTGCATTCACTGAAACATGGATCAACCTAGACACACGTGAATTACCAGTCGAATACCAAATTGCGGGTTACAAACTGTTCCATACCGATAGGCAGACCAGGAAAGGAGGCGGAGTAGCAATCTATGTTAGGGATAATCTGAAGTGTGAAATAAATAAGGAAATAAAAACTGAGAGGAATACAGAAACAATTTGGATAGAATTAAGCGACGGTCCGGAAAAATTAATCACAGGGGTAATATATAGACCCCCCAATCTTGATAGCGTCAATGAGCGACTTATCTGGGATGAAATGCGCAGGGCTTCCATACACAACAAAGTCTGTATAGTAGGCGACTTTAACCTTGGCCAAATAGATTGGACCGACCTTACGGGTAACTCAGAATCAGAGGATTTTCTCGAGACGATCCAGGACTGTTTCCTAAGTCAACATATAACCGAACCCACACGGGGTAATAATATATTGGATTTAGTTTTGTCAAACAGAGAAAACCTCATTAGCAATGTCGAGGTAGGGAACGAACTTGCAAACAGCGATCACAAAGAAATTCGATTTCAGTTAGATTTTCAGGGCAGACGTAAGGAAAATTCCACTAAAGTACCAGATTTCAGAAGGGCAAACTTTGACAGTTTAAAGAGGCAGCTGAAAGAGGGGGTGTCGCGCTTGGCCGTGAACCTGACAGATGACACCGACCTGATAACGAGATCTGAGATTGCCGAGTTCCACGACAATTTAAATAGCGAGTT
>NW_024757776.1:0-7143 GCF_018991925.1 Homarus americanus
CGTCATTCAGAAGAGACAGGTTGGAGTTGAGGATAGCTGCAGCCACCTGCTCTCCCCTCCCATCACTCCGGACACTGCCCCACCGCAAATGGCGAGCATTGAGGTCGCCGCGGATCATTTTCTTTCCTGGCAGTTGGTTAAATAGCTCCTCAAGCTCACCATCGTCGATGAGCCCGCCCGGAGGACAGTATAGTGAACAGATGGCAACATAGCCAGTCCGAATCTTAACTCTGCACGCCACAGCCTGCAGGTTCACGTTCAGACTGACTCTTTGCTGGGCGAATGAACTCCGAATGTATAGGGCTACCCCCCTTAGGTTGTCTCCCCTGTAGGACGTGTAGTTGTCGAATACAGGTGGGTCGTCGTGACCCGCAAGTAGCGTCGCTTGTAGGCAAAAAACGTCCGGCCGGAATAATGACATTAGTAAATGAAATTGAGCGTTTTTATTCCTAGCACCTCTGCAATTCCACTGTATGATACTGAATTTTAAATCTGAGAGTTGATATGGTCAGCGTTTTGGGCTCTATTTTTCTTTCCTCTTGTATATGGGGGGGAAAGAGGGTCCTTGGAAGGATCCCCCTCATCAGATGAGCAGTCTCCCGGCTCCAAAGAGCCAGTACTCTGCTCGGCAGGGGCTCCCTGCCCCGGGTGCCTTTCAAAAAGGCAAATGATTGGTTGTGGTGTTGATTTTCTCATCATGCATTCTATTGAATACGATCTCCTCCTTACGTTGGGGTAGATAGGGTCGTGAGTCTGTTGGGGTTTTGGGGTCTGGTGTAACTCGTTAGTTTGGGTCTCGTTATTGGTCATAGTTGTATTAGTGTTCTCGTCTTTGGTTGAATAACCGGTGATTGTGGGGTCAGTCTGTGTTGCAATGGTCTTGGTCTCAGTCTGCGTTCCAGTGGTGCACATTTTGGGAGGTGAGGTATTTTTGGATACAGCGGATGCAAAGGACATTCCAGGTGTTGGTGTCTGCAAGGACAACTCCACCTGCATCTTAGCCTCCTTGTAGTCCAAATTTTTCTCTGCTCTCACCTTACTGATCTCATACTCCCTCAGGTAGGAAGGGCACTTCCTGTCTGAGGCAGCATGCTGACCGGAACAGTGGTAGCATTTTTCCTCCGTCTGTGTACAGTCATCGTCCCTGTGTCCGGTCTGAGCACAATTGGAGCATACCTGGGTGTTACGGCAGGCCTTACCAGTGTGTCCAAACCTTTGGCAGTTGAAACAACGCATTGGGAATGAAATGTATGTTTTGGTCTGGACCCTCTCATATCCTACCAAGACATGAGTGGGCCTAACAAGTCCTTCAAAAGTGAGTACTGCTGTAGTTGATCGTTTGCGTTCACCGTCTGTGGTCTTCCTATTAAATACGTAAGCATCGACGACTCCTTGATCTTTCATGTGGTACTTAATTTCGTCATTAGTCATCCCCTGAAATTCGTAGCTGTTAACTACAACCTTACAGGTGTTGAGAAATGCTGGGATATATGGTTCCACTTTTGTTGTATGAAAAGTTTTAAGATTCAAGGCGTCCCTCATTTGCTGAGCGTCTTTAACAGTAACTTGGAGTTCGCCTTTTCTTGTCTTTCGGACTTTCTCCACGTCCCCTATCTGATCCTTAATGGCCTTCTGTATGATGAATCCATTAATTTTGTCAAACGAGGTAGACGTGTCAATAGTCCGAAAGTGGATTACTCGGGCCTTCTCAGTTGATACTTGTATGTTTCGTCTTTGTTGAGTAGTTTGGTCAGTAGCCGTTACATTGTCTGGGTTTGTCGTTGGTCGTGGCAGTCGTGGGTCTTGATTGGTCTCCCGCCTCTGCCTGTCCCTGCCTGGACGAGCAGAGGGGGGCTTGGTGCTTCCCCTCCCAGAGGGCATGGTTGGGGTGGTTGGGAACCACCCCTTGGGTACAGCTTTCCTTGTTTAATTACATGTATGGTTTTGGTGCACTAAGGTTATGCAAGGCCCTCAGTGCAAAAAAAAGACTTTTACCTAAGGACGACCCCCGAACAGTGGTGTGCCTGCACGATCACAGACGTCACTGCTGGATTGGCCCAGGTTTTTCCCCGACCCCCACTGGAGACACACAATCCCACTCCGTGAGGTGTGCACCACTGGAGCTCATACTGAATATAGTCATGCCGTGCCTAACTGGGGTAAATGTAAACCCTCTAGTCAGGAACAGTTAGCGCTTCCCTCGCAGTTGTGTGGGTCACTCACACTAACTGTGGGGAGGGAATGCTAAGGTTGTCAATCCTGTGCGCTCGTGAGGTGTCAAAAATTGTAAGTGACACAGCCACTTTTAGAATGAATTGATGAATGATGAAATGTTGCAATGCTTTGAATAGCAAGAACAAGTGCAAGTGCAATCGCACAAGATGCAGCGGTCAATGGCGAAGAAAAACCGTTACAGAGTACTGTTCCCGCAAGAACGTCAGTCTCCTCCCGTGCCCAATCAGCCTCTGAACTGGCCCGACTAACTTTTCCTTATATACCGAGCGGGCCGCTCAGGATCAGACTGGCTGCAGCTACGGCTCTCTTACATTGGTTGGGTCCGCGAGACGGCCACCTGGCCTGATCCTGAGCTTGGTATAAAAGACCAAGGTGGCGGGCGGAAATTGAACTCCTATCACGAAAAGCAGCAGCAGCAACATGTCAGGACGCGGCAAGGGAGGCAAGGTGAAGGGCAAGTCAAAGTCCCGTTCTAGCAGGGCCGGACTCCAGTTCCCCGTGGGTAGGATCCACCGTCTCTTGCGTAAAGGCAACTATGCTGAGCGTGTTGGTGCAGGTGCACCTGTGTACCTTGCAGCCGTCATGGAGTACCTGGCAGCAGAAGTGCTCGAGCTGGCCGGTAACGCCGCCCGCGACAACAAGAAGACCCGCATTATCCCGCGTCATCTTCAATATTCATAATGACGAATGAACCTGTCTGGAATTTCGTACCCAAAGAGTGTCATTTCTAACATCAACTGTGCTCCTCTAAGACGATAAGAACAAGGTTCGTTCACCTAAATTAACTAACCAAACGAACCACAGGTCCTCATTATCAACGTTTTTTGAATAACACTCTGTTACCATTAGTGTATCATTTTTTTGAATAGTTGTGGAAATGTGAAATTGCAGAGGCCTGGGGTGAGACTTGGGACAAGGCATAAACAACAACTAAAGCAGCAGCAGCAAGGGAGGCGACCTTATTTTCACTCTGGTTCATTGACAGTACACATTTACCAGCAGCATACATTGGAGTCATATTGTAATTGTAGACTAATCAGTGTGTGGGCTAGCCAATTTGGGATAAACAGCAAGAATGTAATGTCCTCAATGAAGTAATGACATAGTTCAAGATGTCTTTGACAGTGTCACATTCAATAATATAGTGCTTTAAGGTTAATATCCTAAAAGTTTATAGGTGTTCCAGATAATCTAATTCTGGCCCATTTATCTGAGCAAGTTGTTTGGACACTTTCTTCTAGCCTTGGTCCCTACCTACTGTAGCAATGGTAGGTACTGTTGTGGTTGCCAATTCGTAATCATGGAAAGTTGATTGAGCTTCTAAACTTGAACTGACATAATCCGAGGAGTGGTGATCCGAGGATCACAGACACTATCTCTCCCACTACAAATCCCTTCCTAACCTCCTGCTCCTTCCTCTGTCCTCCCCAAATTTAACCATGCTATCGCAAAGGTAATAATACAGGTAGAGACAACAACATATTTTCCTATTGTCTTATTATATAATGTAACAAAATTCCATCAATACTTTATTAACGGTGTATGTAAGTTTCACCATGTATTGCACTACAGCGGTAGAGCAAAGTATATTTTGTTAGCAATAAACCAAAAGCATATTTTATGGCCTAATCATCACTACATAGAACACCACCCATAAAGCATGATACTAGTAGACCACAAACTGCTATAAACACCCAAAGCATATTTTATTGCCTAATCATCACTACATAGAACACCACTCATAAAGCATGATACTATTAGACCACAAACTGCTATAAACCCCAATAATATAATAGACTATACTAGTGACTATAATTGTGTTACCCAATATTTTACGAAATAATACTATAAAACATAATAATAAAAACACTATTAGTGTATATTAGTTGAATGCACAATCTGATGAGAAGTAAAAAAAAAAACAACAACATAACAATAACCTATAAAGAGTGTAGAGTATTTTTGTGCAAACTATTATACTAGTAGATGGTCTAAGATAACTGTATGTGAAGGAAAAGGTGTGCTCTCCACTCAAACTTTCTTTTTATGAAATCTCCAACTCCCCAGCTGAGCGGTACGCCCAATGGGAAACAAAACGTGGCACATAACACGCCGCCCGCCAGCTCTGGCTCGGTGAATAGGAATCAGTAATCGGGCGGAGTATAAACAACACCGCCGCCAATGTGCTCCTCCCATCTCTGAGGAAATCTGGTGGGCAACTTAGTATTATATTAGTATGTAATAATAATAACAATAATAAAAATAATAATAATAATAATAATAATACTAATAATAATAAGAATAATAATAATATTAATAATAATAATATTAATAATAATAACATGCAATTACATTTTATAACACATACTAACAAAATAGTGTATAGCCTACTATACTTAACTATAATAGGTTAGGTTGCGTAGGAGGATCTAAAAAGTACAGTAGTATATACACACACACACACACATACATATAGACAACAAAATAAATTAGAAACCACACGTCAGTGAAGTTATCAAATCCTCCAGTTTCCGTCTCCACCTCCTACGCCGACTCAAGTCCCTCGGTGTTCCTGCACACGAGCTCCTCAGTGTTTACACAACATTCATACTTCCCAAGCTCACCTGGTCTTCTTCCCTAAATGCCACACAACGTAAACACCTAGAAAAAGTGCAAAAGAGGCCATGCAAGATTATTCTCTACCCTTCCTACTCCACATATCAAGAAGCGCTCAACACACTGACCGACCCTTTAGACTCTCACTGACCATCACCACGACCTCATCTGCAAATTTGGTAAGAAGCTTCTACACCATCCCCGACACCGGCTCCTACTACCACCTGAGATCCCTAGTCCGAGAATTGCTCTTCGACACCACAACCGCATCCCGCCCATACGTGCACGAACTGATCTCTATAAGAACAGCCCAGTCCCAACCATTGTAAAAATTATCGATAACTTGTAATAAATCAGTGTACTCACTCCCAGTAAACACTACTCCTTGCACTGTCACTATGTTGAAATGAACTGTAGTTTGAGCTTTTCCCCAGCTAGTTATTATATGTCTTATTTGTGTCACTCATGTTACTTGTATATTATTTGTAATTAGTAACCCATTCCCCAAATATGTAACTGTATATTTTCAGTCTTCTGGCTGCCAAGCTCTTTCAATAAACCGTTAATTATTATTATTATTATTATTATTTATATGTTGGCCCATACCAACTCACTCCCCTGAACCCTCCTCCCCAGCGGACTATCAACAAGTTCTTGCAATAAGGTACTATTTCATTTGGCCAAGGAATGGAACCAGTGATGAATAGTGGTGAACAGTGCTTAACTCAGTGAAAAACAACTCGGCAGTTGAGTCTTACCCAAGCTAGCTAACCACCTTCACACAGTGAGGTCCCAGGTACCCAGTTATACTTCCCCTGAGACTCCACGATAGAGAGGCCTGGGACCACACCTCACCCACTTGAATGAGTGAGTCATGTCGACCACGTGGTGTCCCCAAGATGCTACGACACCACGTAGTGAATGTTTTGCTACAGCATCATCATGTGAAGTTCCTCATAACACCATCTGTGAGGTAACTGCTACATCCTCAGGCCCCTCATAACGCCATCTGTGAGGGAGTTACTACACTACGTGTCTGGTGTTCAACACCTCACCTTACATGATCTATGCGTGCAAACATTAATCTGTATGTTCACTGTGTGCTCCTTCACCTTTCTATAATGAGGGCTTTTGTTAAACCACCAATGTATGTACTAAGTCAATTGTGTCCAATGTATACTTTCGAAAAGCCCTTGTTTGGGTTAGGTAGGAGAGAGTAGTCGTCATTATTGTCCAAGCCACATTATTTATTTCTATATATAAGTAATGTAGGCTGGTTTTTAAATACCTCAATCCCCTAACGGTGCCGTTTGTATATTAAGAAATACCGAAGCCATACAGTACAACACCAGCGAATATGAAGTATCACTGTAACCGGCAACTGTTACTCACTCATACCTACATACATATAGAGAGTCTTTACAGAATGATAGCAGACACGAGGAAGACGAACAACAAGAGGAGAAGAGTTAGAAGAAAATCAACTTCAAGCTAAGAAGAAGAATACCAAGACATTTCCTCCAAACAAGAAAACAACACACACAATCAAGCCGACCAAACACTGAAAAACCATGGCGGAACCCAACATGCACCGGACGCTTGACCTGACTCTATCCTGCCGCATCCAGGCGAGTTGCTGCTTAAAGTCCCTCACGCAAGCGCTGTTTAGCCACTGCACCTATTCTATCCTCCTAAAATTCACTTCAATCCCCCCTGCCACTAGCATGTTATGTATGTATGTATGTATGTATGTATGAATGAATGCTAACTGCAACTTTGCGTATTAAAACTCATTACTCTTACCGAAGTAATATAGTGCGTGTTTATGTTATGTCATGTTAGGATAGATTATAAACTACATTGGGTTACATTTCGTGAGGTTCGGTGACGCTACAGGAAGTTAGGTGAGGTTCCTGGAGGTTAGGTGAATGTTGACTGACTGACTGACAATTATTAGGAAGTGGTTCCAACACGTTCACACACAACCTATACTCATACCACAAGTCCAGAATTAGAGAGGATCATGTTATTGGATATATTTTCAACGATTTACTCAGTGTCTAACCAACTCTTTTGCGATTTAAATGTGGACCTAAAATTAGGTCCGTATATTTGTTTGTCGTGGTGGTGGTGGTGGTGGTGGTGGTGTGCGCCCGTCCATCAGGTTGATTAACCACCAAAACCATAAAGGGTGCGGCCCTGCCGTTTCAGGGCATACACCACATCCATGGCGGTGACGGTCTTCCTTTTTGCGTGCTCGGTGTAGGTGACGGCGTCACGGATGACGTTCTC
>NW_024757777.1:0-10165 GCF_018991925.1 Homarus americanus
AAGTTAAGTGAATACAAATTTTAATACATAATTCTTCCAAATCAAATACAGAAAAATATATTGATGGACAAACTAAAAATAAATTAACACAATGAATATCAGATTATTTGTTATCGAATTAGAATAAGACAATGTAATATTATGTAAATAAAGTATGTATAATGAACCGGAGTTTTGGATGTATCGAAAATAATGAGAATTTTCCCCTTAATTATCATTGCCAAACTCGTATACAACAGTCATAAATATTTATGTGAATATATTCGTGGTGAATAATTTATGTACTTATCTGTTAAGGTAATGTTAATTTCTCCCCAGATAATTCACACAGGTAATGTCCTGCAGGAACAATATTTAATGAATAACTTGAATCTAGTTTATTGTTATTGAATGTTTCTCCATCGGGAAATTATTACAAAACAATTTCGTGATGGATAATTGTGACACAACAGCTGCTGGCTGGGTAATTCTCCTAGTGGTTAATTGGATGGTTGGAAGGTGACAGTGGCCCGCTCCCGCACTCAACAAAAGTCTGCTTAATTGTTCTCTGCTGTTAATCCCCGACAGATTACTTCTCATTGATGAATTAACCGGAAAGAACAAGTACACACAAAGGATATGAGTATTACGTTCAGTCTATGAACACCAGGACCAGTTCATTGGAAAATCTTTTAATTTACCTGTTTCATATATTCAGTATACATTCATACAGTACAGTAAATACGTTGTATGTATATACTGTGTATAAAAATTAATGTTGTATGTATATATTGCACCTTTCTTGTAACACACTTCAGCATCTATATGAAGGCTCTACAAATTACCAACAAAAGAAACTTCAGGAAACAGATCAACATCATCAAACGACCTCCGAGTGTCTTAAAATCTGAAGTGTAGGACGACTCATATTGTCCAGGCTTTATCAGACCAATGTTAGACAAGAACTCCTCACTGCTGGGGAGTTGTGGCGATAAACCGCGCGCTGTGCTGGCAAGACTCTGATGGACTCAGTTGGCAGTCAGCAATCAACTCTTAGCAAGACTCAACGATGATTACTCTCACTGATAGGGAAGGACAGGTATGACATATCTACAGTAACATACCTGTAATATGACTGAAATACTGGAATATGGATTGTATGAGTGCGTGGCCTATCACAGAACAAGACTACAACACGTGGTGGGTCTCAGTATAACACAGAACAAGACTACAACACGTGGTGGGTCTCAGTATAACACAGAACAAGACTACAACACGTGGTGGGTATCAGTATAACACAGAACAAGACTAAAACACGTGGTGGGTATCAGTATAACACAGAACAAGACTACAACACGTGGTGGGTATCAGTATAACACAGAACAAGACTACAACACGTGATGGGTCTCAGTATATCACAGAACAAGACTTCCTGGCGGCAGCCAATTGGGTATCAGTATAGCTGAACAAGACTACAACGCGTGGTAGGTATCAGTATAACACAGAACAAGGCCAACACGTGGTGGGTATCCATTTCTTTGAACAGGAGCCTACAACACGTGGTGGGTATCAGTATAACACAGAACAAGACTACAACACGTGGTGGGTATCAGTATAACACAGGCAAAGACCCACAACTTACGTGGTGGGCATAATACTAACCTGAAACAAGACTACCGCACGTGGTGGGTATGGTATAACCTGGGGAACAAGACTACAACTTGCATGGTGAGAATGTCAATATAGCCTGAGAACAAGACTACAACACGTGGTGGTATCAGTATAACACAAGAACAAAGACTTACAACACGTGGTGGGTATCAGTATAACATAGAGAACAAGACTACAACACGCTGGTGGGTCTCCAGTATAACACAGAACAAGACTACAACACGTGGTGGGTATCAGTATAACACAGAACAAGACTACAACACGTGGTGGGTCTCAGTATAACACAGAACAAGACTACAACACGTGGTGGGTCTCAGTATAACACCGAACAAGACTACAACACGTGGTGGGTCTCAGTATAACACAGAACAAGACTACAACATGTGGTGGGTATCAGTATAACACAGAACAAGACTACAACATGTGGTGGGTATCAGTATAACACAGAACAAGACTACAACATGTGGTGGGTATCAGTATAACACCGAACAAGACTACAACACGTGGTGGGTATCAGTATAACACAGAACAAGACTACAACACGTGGTGGGTATCAGTATAACACCGAACAAGACTACAACACGTGATGGGTATCAGTATAACACAAAACAAGACTACAACACGGTGGGTATCAGCAGTATAACACAGAACAAGACTACAACACGGTGGGTATCAGTATACAGAACAAGACTACAAACACGGTGGGTATCAGTATAACACAGAACAAGACTACAACACGTGGTGGGTATCAGTATAACACAGAACAAGACTACAACACGTGGTATCAGTATAACACAGAACAAGACTACAACACGTGGTGGGTATCAGTATAACACAGAACAAGACTACAACACGTGGTGGGTATCAGTATAACACAGAACAAGACTACAACACGTGGTGGGTATCAGTATAACACAGAACAAGACTACAACACGTGGTGGGTATCAGTATAACACAGAACAAGACTACAACACGTGGTGGGTATCAGTATAACACAGAACAAGACTACAACACGTGGTGGGTATCAGTATAACACAGAACAAGACTACAACACGTGGTGGGTATCAGTATAACACAGAACAAGACTACAACACGTGGTGGGTATCAGTATAACACAGAACAAGACTACAAACACGTGGTGGGTACTCAGCATAACACAGAACAAGACTACAACACGTGGTGGGTCTCAGATAACACAGAATGAAGACTACAACACGGGTGGGTATCAGTATAACACAGAACAAGGCTACTATCAGTATAACACAGAACAAGACTACAACACGTGGTGGGAACAAGACTACAACACGTGGTGGTATCAGTATAACACAGAACAAGACTACAACACGTGGTGGGTATCAGTATAACACAGAACAAGACTACAACACGTGGTGGGTATAACAGAACAAGACTACAACACGTAACAGTATAACACAGAACAAGACTACAACACGTGGTGGGTATCAGTATAACACAGAACAAGACTACAACACGTGGTGGGTATCAGTATAACACAGAACAAGACTACAACACGTGGTGGGTATCAGTATAACACAGAACAAGACTACAACACGTGGTGGGTATCAGTATAACACAGAACAAGACTACAACACGTGGTGGGTATCAGTATAACACAGAACAAGACTACAACACGTGGTGGGTATCAGTATAACACAGAACAAGACTACAACACGTGGTGGGTATCAGTATAACACAGAACAAGACTACAACACGTGGTGGGTATCAGTATAACACAAAACAAAGCTAGAACACGTTGGTGAGGAGAACAGGACACGACCAGTACTCGTTGGTGTTGCCTGGGTCAGGTCGTGTGGTACAGTTGGTAATCAATGATTATTGTCTTATAAAACAAGAACAAGTTTATTTGAGTCAAATCATCAATAGTTATGTTGTTGTTCAGTAATAAGTCAAAGCTGAACTATTACTTGGTCTACTATTTTCAACATGTAATAACAGGGAAGTGTCGTGTGTTTTATACAAGTGTTTGTTTCATGTTAATCCTCAAGCCAACTTTCTCCTGTAATATCAAGGCAGCCATTTTGAGATACAACACGATATTGAACTAGGAATTCACGCAAGGTTTATTAAGCATTTATTAATGTAGTACTGTAAAGCCTGTCATCACATATCTACATAAGTGGAAACTAGAGTGTGAGTGATGCACCTACAACACGGACCATTCTCGTCTGTATCACGAGACGCTTTTTACTACTATCGTGTGGGAGTAATACACACACATGCTCGCTCTCTCTCTCTCTCTCTCTCTCTCTCTCTCTCTCTCTCTCTCTCTCTCTCTCTCTCTCTCTCTCTACAAACTTAACTGAAATTAATTAAAAATTTGTGACATTCGCTCTGCTTCATTAAAGACATCGTCTACCACCACAACACAGCCAACAGTAGGATCTGCTGGTACAGTACCATACCCACAGTGGTCCACCTATGGTTTCGGATCCCGCTACACACTAAACAAGTTGAGAGTCGACATACCAGAGGTCAGGTGTTTTGTGCACCTGATGAACTGTTGAATTATCACATGTACCGTCTGGACTGGTTGAGACACTACCACAAGTTATCAAGGTGTCTTACTTTGTCAAGGTAACCCTCTCCTTACCTCGACAATCACCACTAGAAACGACTGGCAGCTTTTCCTGTCTATTTGAGTATTGGAGAAAGACTGTACAGGCAGTAAACACCTTCACTAACAGTAAGAACAAACACTAAACTTCAATGTTAATATGAGTTTCAAAAATTAGATATCTAAGGATTTATTCCTTTTGAAAATAATCATATATATATATATATATATATATATATATATATATATATATATATATATATATATATATATATATATATATATATATATGTTTATTTTATTTCACGACCAGAGATGTTCTTTGTTCATAGTATTACAACACATTTTGTTCAGCTTAGGTAAGGAGACCTTACATCCTTATACATGAAAAAAATAAAATATGTTGATGTGTCGCACTTTCTTCCCTCTCTCGTGTCAACTGGAAGTCCTCAGTACTTGCTATGATTTCCCTAGACAGTGACACAGTCGTTCCTAACAAGGCCGCTCTCCCGAGGTAACCTTAATAGTCGGTGAGGTTTATTGAGAATTTCCTCTTCGAGACAAAAATTCCCGTACGAGACATTGTTTTACTCCTCCCGTTCTCTTTATTGTCTATGTTCTTCACTCACAATGAACTCTCACTAAGTCTTGCTTTAATCGTTCTTACAAAAAATTTAATATATCTTATTAGTAAAGGTATTAATAGAGAAGAAACGGTAGTGTTGGTGTTGATTTATACAACGTGTGTATTTACTCCCTCACACACACTGTCACGACTTAGACAAGATTTAAGAAGAAGAATATTTGAGTTCTTCACTAGTGACTCCCGCCAGACACCAGCAGTAACGGGTGACGGAGTGACTGAAGGTGTTGACAACTGACCTACAGCTACAGCAGCAATACAGCTCTTAACCTGTTTATACTTCATGTTCATAATAAGTGTACGTTTGGTTGTCCTCCTCGTGTTAACCTTAGACACGTCCAGCAGTAGGTCTGGTAGACAAGTGTCAGGTGTCTGTTGTCCATCACGCCGTATTTCTTGTTGGTTCTTGTCTTCCCTTACTCTGCATTATGTTTTATCAGATCAATATCCCCATATTCTACAGTCATTCGTTGGATTACAATAGTCTCTACCTCTTTTCTTTCACTAAATGTTTATATAGACAAAATAAAAACCCCGTAAGGCATCTCGTGTTGTACACAAAGTGGGTCTGCCAGTTCCCTAATTTGGAAGTTGTGGTAAAGGAAAATATAATTCCCTGTGATGATTTTTAAATAATTTACCTGAGAAGTGATCCACCAAGAAGGTCTTAGTTCTCTGGCAGCTCCTGGATCCTCCCGGCCTTACCCACCAAAGTAAAGTCTTAAGTCCCGTGATTACCCCTGTTGTATATCAGGTAAACTCTGCCAGACGCCTTTCTTACTGCTGCTTTAGACGGAGCCGCCACCACTGTGATAGTCTACACTACACTCTTCCACAGTCTCACATCAACTGAAACTCTCGATATATAAAGTGTGTTTATCAAGAATATCTTTCCCCGTAAGTTTCAAACTCCACTCAATCATCATATATTTACTGTGTCACTAAAACACTTATCTCTTCATGTTATCATTATTGCCGCATAAAACATTTCCTTCCCGACACTATGACCGTATATTACCGCATGACTGTGTGGCGCTCACCAGTTTACACCTAATGACACTCGCCTTCACAGTGTGTACCTATGACGTGTACACCTCACCTTCAGTGTGTACCTATGACGTGTACACCTCACCTTCACAGTGTGTACCTATGACGTGTACACCTCACCTTCACAGTGTGTACCTATGACGTGCACACCTCACCTTCACAGTGTGTGCCTATGACGTGTACACCTAGTGACACTCACCTTCCCAGTGTGTGCTTGTGATGAGTACATCCATGACTGTCACCTTCACAGTGTGTACCTGTGATGTGTACACATATAACTGTCACCTTCCCAGTGTGTACCTGTGATGAGTACATCCATGACTGTCACCTTCACAGTGTGTACCTGTGATGTGTACACATATAACTGTCACCTTCCCAGTGTGTACCTGTGATGAGTACATCCATGACTGTCACCTTCACAGTGTGTACCTGTGATGTGTACACATATAACTGTCACCTTCCCAGTGTGTACCTGTGATGTGTACACCTATAACTGTCACCTTCCCAGTGTGTACTTGTGACGAGTACATCCATGACTGTCACCTTCCCAGTGTGTACCTATGATGTGTACACCTATAACTGTCACCTTCCCAGTGTGTACTTGTGATGAGTACATCCATGACTGTCACCTTCACAGTGTGTACCTATGATGTGTACACCTATAACTATCACTTTCCCAGTGTGTACTTGTGATGAGTACATCCATGACTGTCACCTTCACAGTGTGTACCTATGATGTGTACACCTATAACTGTCTCCTTACCAGTGTGTACCTGTGATGTGTACACCTATAACTGTCTCCTTCACAGTGTGTACCTGTGATGTGTACACCTATAACTGTCTCCTTCCCAGTGTGTACCTGCGATGTGTACACCTATAACTGTCTCCTTCCCAGTGTGTACCTGCGATGTGTACACCTATAACTGTCTCCTTACCAGTGTGTACCTGCGATGTGTACACCTATAACTGTCTCCTTCACAGTGTGTACCTGTGATGTGTACACCTATAACTGTCACTTTCACAGTGTGTGTACTTGTGATGAGTACATCCATGACTGTCACCTTCCCAGTGTGTACCTATGATGTGTACACACCTATAACTGTCACCTTCCCAATGTGTACTCTGTAGATGAGTACATCCACGACTGTCACCTTCACAGTGTGTACCCGTGATTTGTACACCTATAACTGTCACCTTCCCAGTGTGTAATACCTGTGATGTGGGTAATACCCATGACTGTCACCTCCCAGTGTGTACCTGTAATGGTGCACATCTTCGTTAGAAAAATAACAAATAGGTGAAACAGTCGGTCAGTACATTCCTCTTGACTCAATAGACAATAAACTCAGTTATTGTATGATTAATGTGTCCTTCAACCTCACCAGGTCACCTTATATGTAGTGATTCATTATAAGTGCAGGAATAAATATGTATGCCACCCTTAGTTCATCATCATCCTCGTACAGTAGTGTCACTATACCCGTCCTACCATCACAATATCCTCCACTGCTCTCTCTCATGACTCATCTCACCTCCTACACGGCCAAGACACACGAGTATATCATTACTTGTATTGTTATTAACTGAGACCCGATCCTCCCCCTACAACCACCATCTCCAACACCCTCAATACAACCTCCACCTCAAGTACCACCAAGTCCGTCACCACCAACACCTCCCTCCTCCACCATCACCCCCACCATCACCCCCCACCACCACCATCATCACCACCGTCACCACCAACTCCAACACCAACCCGTCACCTTAAATCTAATCCTCAACAGAGACTCCACCTCAACACTGGACATAAAGGAAGATAAATCAAAACAACAGATAAACCTGCTGACACACATAACGAACAGGTGATAATGTATAGGTGATATATCCTCACCTGCTGACACTCACCTGCTGACACACATAACGAACAGGTGATAATGTATAGGTGATATATCCTTACCTGCTGACACTCACCTGCTGACACACATAACGAACAGGTGATAATGTATAGGTGATATATCCTCACCTGCTGACACTCACCTGCTGACACACATAACGAACAGGTGATAATGTATAGGTGATATATCCTCACCTGTTGACACTCACCTGCTGACACACATAACGAACAGGTGATAATGTATAGGTGATATATCCTCACCTGCTGACACTCACCTGCTGACACACATAACGAACAGGTGATAATGTATAGGTGATATATCCTCACCTGTTGACACTCACCTGCTGACACACATAACGAACAGGTGATAATGTATAGGTGATATATCCTCACCTGCTGACACTCACCTGCTGACACACATAACGAACAGGTGATAATGTATAGGTGATATATCCTCACCTGTTGACACTCACCTGCTGACACACATAACGAACAGGTGATAATGTATAGGTGATATATCCTCACCTGCTGACACTCACCTGCTGACACACATAACGAACAGGTGATAATGTATAGGTGATATATCCTCACCTGCTGACACACACATAACGAACAGGTGATAATGTATGAGTGGAAATATATCACTGCGCACTGGCCACTCACCTGCTGACACACATAACAGACAGGTGATAATATGGGTGATATATCCTCACCTGCTGACACTCACCTGCTGACACACATAACGAACAGGTGATAATGTATAGGTGATATATCCTCACCTACTGACACTCACCTGCTGACACACATAACGAACAGGTGGTAATGTATAGGTGATATATCCTCACCTACTGACACTCACCTGCTGACACACATAACGAACAGGTGGTAATGTATAGGTGATATATCCTCACCTGCTGACATTCATCTGCTGACACATACGTTCTCACTTGCTTACACATACAATCGCACTTGCTGACACACATTCTCACCTGCTGAACACACACATTCTCACCTGCTGAATACACATATTCTCACTTGCTGAACACACACATTCTCACCTGCTGAACACACATTCTCACCTGCTGAACACACATTCTCACCTGCTGAACACACATTCTCACCTGCTGACGCACACATTCTCACCTACTGAACACACACACTCTCACCTGCTGACACATAATTTTCACCTGCTGAGACACACCCGCACCTGCTAATACACATCCGCACCTGCTGATACACATACGCACCTGCTGACACATATTTTCACCTGCTGACACACACCCGCTCCTGCTGACAATATTCTCACCTGCTGACACACACACGCTTACCTTCACAAGATGATTTCTGCAGAAGTGTAAGCGGCTAACTCTGTGTCAGCCAGACTGTCAATGTCAGAAGGTGGTGTGTCAGCATGGGATGACGAGTGAGTGTATCGACAGGTGAGGAGATGCCAGGAGATGCATCACCCTCACTTCCTGACTCACTGCTCACAAAGTGAACACCTCTCGACTGGCTGCACAGGTTTATCCACAGCTTTTTGATGTTTAATTATTCAGTATTTGTTAATATATAAAAATAAGAGAAAATTGTGCCACCACAACTGATTAATTTAGAAAAACAAATATTTTTTATAAATTAATTTTGAATAGAAATATATTAATATTTTCTTAATGAACGTCAGTTAATTGAATGTTGGCATTTATATAAACGAACGTATGAAAAAATGTGAATATAGAGTTTGCTGTGGGGCTGTAATTGGCTTACCCAGTAGTGTAGTACAATATATATATATATATATATATATATATATATATATATATATATATATATATATATATATATATATATATATATATATATATATATATATATATATATATATATATATATATATATATATGCAAGTACTGTAAATCACTGTAGGTGCGCGTGATCCAAGTATATGCTGATAACCACAAGGAAACAAGAAAACATGAAGTTCCCAAGCGCTTTCATGTAATCCACATCTTCAGGGGTGAGTATATATATATATATATATATATATATATATATATATATATATATATATATATATATATATATATATATATATATATATATATATATATAATGGCTAATTGACACGCCTCCCACCCACCCACCTCTGCCTGCCTGCCTCCCTCACGCAATATATCACATTTTAACAACCTCTTTCTCTGAACTCTTTTATATAGTGTTACATTTTTCAGGCACTATTTTCATCCTTTTTTTTCATCTTTCAATAAGTTTATCTTGTTCACTTTAAATTTTTACAATACATAATCTCTACAGCTGAACATTCATCAGTTTTAACATTTTT
>NW_024757778.1:0-8804 GCF_018991925.1 Homarus americanus
TAGAAGTTACGTATTGCTACCCACCCACTGGGAAGGGCGGAAAACCCCATCCCCCTCCCCCCATCCTCCCCATCCTCGCTCATCCTGGGAGGTGGAGATCGGCACCATCCGTCAGGGTGCCGACGGAAGGTATCAGACCCACTGACTGGTAAGGCGTGAAACCCCCATCCCCATCCCCCCATCCCCCATCCTCGCTCCATCCTGGGAGGTGGAGAATGGCACCATCCGTCAGGCGCCGACGGAAGGTATCAGGATCCAATCTTGATCAGCCAAGTGAAACCCCCATCCCCCCCATCCTCCCCATCCTCGCCCATCCTGGGAGGTGGAGAAGGGCACCATCCGTCAGGCGCCGACGCGATGTATCAGGACCCACCGACTGGTAAGGGCGGAAACCCCCCCATCCCCCCCTCAAAGAAGAAAAAAAAAAAAATCCCATCCCCCATCCCCCTCCCCATCCTCGCCAGTTTCCATCCTGAGGAGACCGGCACTTGATCTCGGTCAGGCGCCGACGGAAGGTATCAGGACCCACCCACTGGAAGGGCGGAACCCCCCGTCTCCCCCCACCCCCCATCCTCGCCCATCCCTGCTCATCCTGAGGTGGAGAATGGCACCCATCCGGTCAGGCGCCGACGGAAGGCATTGTGACCCACTGATCAAGGGCGTGAACTTCCATCCCCCCCACCCTCAAAAAAAAAAAAAAAATCCTGTCCCCCATCCGCCCCATCCCCCACCCCCCATCCCCCATCCTCATCCTGGAGGTGGAGAATGGCACCATCCGTCTGGCGCCGACGGAAGGCATCAGGACTCCACCCACTGGGAAGGCGTGGAAACCCCTATCCCCCTCCCCCCCATCCCCCATCCTCAGCCCATCCTGGAGGTGGAGGACGGCACCATCCGTCAGGTGCCGACGGAAGGCATTAGACCCACTGATTGGGAAGGGCGTGGAAACCCCCTGTTCCCCCATCCCCCATCCTCCCCCATCTCCCTGCCCATCCTGGGAGGTGGAGAATGGCACCATCCGTCAGGCGCCGATTGAAGGGTCAGACCCACTGACTTTGGTAAGGGCGGAAACTCCATCCCCCCACCCTCAAAAAAAAAATAAATTAAAAAAAATCCTGTCCCCCATCCGCCCCTATCCCCCTGACTCCCCATCCCCCATCCTCGCCCATCCTGGGAGGTGGAGAATGGCACCATCCGTCAGGCGCCGACGGAAGGTATCAGGACCCACCCACTGGGAAGGGCGTGGAAACCCCCCCATCCTCGCCCATCCTGGGAGGTGGAGAATGGCACCTGACCTGACCTCGCCTTGCCAGTATGGGTAATCACGACTAAACAAAAGAAGGGCGACTGTCAACAAATAGATCCTCAGCGATAACATTAAATATACCAAAGACCTGATAAAATAAAACAGCTGAAATATTCAATATCAGCGGTAGAAGTAGTACAGTAACAGTACAAATTCCAATACCAGTAACAGCAACAGTAACAAAAGTAGCAGTAGTAGTAGTAGCTTTAGTAGTAACGATAATTGTACCTGATAACATAATGGCAGGTATTTCCGTAGATGCAAGTAAGAGTGAATATATCAGATGTGTGTGTGTGTGTGTGTGTGAGAGAGAGAGAGAGATAGATAAAGGGATAACTCAGGTATCAATTGTCTACAAGAAGGTTATACTTAGTAGTGCTATTGTAATAAACATATGATTTCAATGCTGGCGAGATGGGAACACGTTTTCACACAATGATTTAAGTAATCTAGTAGTAGCTGGCATCTACTTACATTTACATTGGTCCTCTTATGAGCCAGAAAATGCTTAGGTTGTGTAAATAAACAGATTTTGATAATAATTCTTTTTTTTTGGGGGGGGGGGGTTACATTGCTTCCTCAGGGTCTCTCTTGGTGGTTATGTTCAAGTTCAAAGGTTGATTGAACTTCAATAACATTTAAACTTGTTTTCGTGTTATTATCTTTGTTCTCGTGTTCCTTGTCCGTGGCTTTGGTCAGCTCCACCTACCGGGCACTTACGTATGCAAACCAAAGATACCTAGTTTAATATGGTGATATATTAGCTGACCCCTTCCAGGTATATAACAAGAACAGTGTATCTACCTGTAACCTTATAATTTACCTATAATCTCAAGGTCAAAATAACTGAAAATAACCAAGAATAAAATAATAATCGCGTACATGCAAAACCTTCATTATCCTCAATAGACAGATACCAAGAGCAACAAGAGGTGGCGGTAATGATGGGACGCCTCGACCCAGGCCAGTAATCCAGGACAATAAACAGCAACAGATCGGCATAAACAAGGATGTATGAGGGTACGTGGTCGGGTTCCTCATCACAACACCCAAAACAAAAACTTTTATACAACTCCTCCCCCTCAATACCCGCCAGAGCAGAACACTTGCCAGCTTATAAAATGGAAATCATGGCGGTGTTATTTTTCATTTACTGACAGTTTATACAGTCCTGATGAGTGTATGTCTTCTTCAAGTGACTCCCCTTCAAAGGTGTGGAAGTGAAACAAGACCACCATCCCTCTCCCCATCTCTTGTACCCAGCTGTAAGACTTGTCGGTGTGTTGAGATGAACGCTGTGGATAATCTGGAAGTATTTACCCAGAAGCAACAAGTGACATTACGACCACCACTCCGGGATATATTAGGACAAACACATCACCCAGATGACATAGATAACGATGTAGAATTTGATGTAGCGAGCGTGCTAGTCGGACCAGGTAGGTAGGTAGGTAGGTGACCGCGTGTGGCCTGAAGTAAGAGGCGAAGATAATCCACTGTGGAATGTTATCATGGGAGGGAGAGAGAACATACCTGTCTCTAGACCTCCCAGCTGTATACACTACTGCAAATTACCTCTAATTATACACACACAACTTGAACAACTACAGCCCTCGTAAATAATACTGAATATCATGAGGATGAATCCTTCAGACCCATGTTCTGTTAGATGACGCCCGCCGTAGCCAACCAAACCACTGCAGAATGCCCATCCGACATTTTTTTTTGCACGCCCAGTGCACTAATCCTGACCCCTGCTATCGATCAACAAACACGCACCACCTCCTGTCGCCATGTCTGCCACCTCAAGTGTCCCACACCCTTAATTTGCACTCCTTGACTACCCCAGAGTGTCACCGTCGCTGAAAGGCGTACTGGAAGACTACGCTGGATGATCAACTCCCAATTGTTCCATAACGACTCATCCTTCTCCTCAGATGAAATGAGGAGAGGTGTCATAACGATATGGAAAGTAACGTTTAACGAGGCCTTTAGTGTTGACAGCGTTTATGGGGGAATAATGACGAGGAATAGTTAATCTGTCGATTGATTTCGATGTAATAATCCTCATTAAACGGCATAAATTCTTCCTCTAAAACAATTCCCTGTTTTCTATTTGCCTGAACGAACCTTTGTCGTTATTGAAAGAAAGATGATTTTTTCTGTTGCTGAATAATAAAATAACTAAAATAAGGAAACTTTGATTTGCCGAAATGAACTAATTAAGGATTACCTTTGTGTAATTCGTAATGTATACCTGAGTGTATCTACCTGTTGTTTTCACTTATTAGTTTTCGGATCACCAAGATTAGACACCCAAGCTTATTTCAATTGATTAACGTCCAAACGCTGGCTAGTATGAAGGTTAGGTTGGTTAGGTCAGAACAGATTAGATCCTAATCTAAATTAACATATGTGACCTAACCTAATTTAACCTAAAGATCTAACCCAACCTAGCTTAACCTATTGACCAAATTAACCTAAGATATCACAACCTAAGCTAACCTAACCTATTATCCTAACCAACAGTAACTCAACCTAACCAAACTTAACATAACTTAGCCCAACCAGGTCGTCACGCCCACCAGTCACCACAAATCACCACGTCTAACCACAAATAACCACGCCCCGAGTCACCATAAATCACCACTAACCACCACACCCTTCATAAAAACAATCTCACCCACCACCGTCATCAGGCCCACCACGCCCACCGTCACCACCAACATTCACCACGCCCACCAAGTCACCACCAACAATTCACCACCCTCCACAAATCACCACGTGTCTTATTTCTGAACTGTTAAATTGTGGGCTTGAGAATGACCCAATGATTTAATGGTTTGCGTCCTGTTATTACCCACCGTGTCCTCAGCTTTAATATATCAGTTTCTTTTGTCTGTGTTTGGTGGGTGGGTGTGGGTGTAGGTGGGGTGTGCATAATAATAATAATAATAATTAACGTTTATTGAAAGAGCTTGCCATGAAGGCTGAAAATATAAGGTTACATATTTGGGAATGGGTTACGAATTACAATATACAAGTATATTAAGTGACACAAATAAGACATATAGTAACTTTAGATGGGATCAGCTCAAAATACAGTCAATTTCAACATAGTGACAGACGTAGGAGCAGTGTTTACTGGGAGGAATACACTGATTTATTATATGTTATTGATAATTTTACAATGGTTGGGACTGGCTGTTCTAAAGCGACAGTCTGTGCACGTATGGGTGTGGGTTGGTGTGTGTGCGTGTTTCAGAGTTATCCCACACTGTCACTGCCTCACTCGACTGTCACACTCAACACTGTCACTGCCTCACCAACACTGTATGCCACGCCTGACACTGTCACCGCCACACTAACTGCTGCTGCCTCTGCCTGACACCGTCACTGCCACACTCCAACACTGTCGCTGCCTCACTCGACACTACCGTCACTGCAACACTGTCACTGCCATACTCAACACCGTCACTGCCTCACCTCGACACTGTCACCACAACACCGTCACTGCCACACTCAACACTGTCGCCCTCACTCGACACCGTCACTGCAACACCGTCACCGCACACTCCAACACCGTCACTGCCTCACTCGACACTGTCACTCACAACACCGTCACTGCCACACTCAACACTGTCGCTGCCTCACTCGACACTGTCACCGCCATACCTCGACACTTCACTGCCACACTAACACTGTCACTGCCATACCTCGACACTTTCACTGCCCCACCACCGTTACCCTGCCACGCTCGACACCGTCACTGCCACTCAACACCGTCGCTGCCTCACTCGACACTCGTCACTGCCATACTCGACACTTCACCGCCACACCAACACTGTCACTGCCATACCCGACACTTTCACTGCCACACTCAACACTCTCGTTGCCTCACTCGACACCGTCACCGCCATACCGACACTTTCACACTGCCACACCAACACTGTCACTGCCATACTCGACACTTCACCGCCACACCCAACACTGTCACTGCCATACTCGACACTTTCACTGCCTCACTCAACACTGTTACTGCCACGCTCGACACCGTCACTGCCACACTAAACTGTTGCTGCCCTCGTTCGACACCGTCACTGCCACACTCAACACCGTCGCTGCCTCACTGACACCGTCACCGCAACACTGTCACTGCCATACCAACACCGTCACCGCCTCAACTCGACACTGTCACTACAACACCGTCACTGCCACACCAACACTGTCGCCGCTCACTCGACACCGTCACCGCAACACTGTCACTGCCATACTCAACACTGTCACTGCCTCACTCGACACTGTCACACTCAACACTGTCACTGCCTCACTCAACACTGTTACTGCCACGCTCGACACTGTCACTGCCACACTCAACTGTTGCTGCCTCACTCGACACTGTCACTGCCACACTCAACACTGTCGCTGCATCACTCGACACTGTCACTGCAACACTGTCACTGCCATACTCGACACTTTCACTGCCACACTCAACACTGTCACTGCCTCACTCGACACTGTCACTACAACACTGTCACTGCCACACTCGACACTTTCACTGCCACACTCGACACTGTCACTGTCACACTCGACACTGTCACTGCCACACTCAACACTGTCGCTGCCTCACTCGACACTGTCACTGCAACACTGTTGCTGCCATACTCGACACTTTCACTGCCACACTCAACACTGTCACTGCCATACTCACACTCGCTGCCACACTCAACACTGTCACTGCCTCACTCGACACTGTCACTGCAACACTGTCACTGCCACACTCGACACTTTCACTGCCACACTCGACACTGTCACTGTCACACTCGACACTGTCACTGCCACACTCAACACTGTCACTGCCTCACTCGACACTGTCACTGCAACACTGTCACTGCCTCCCTCGACACTGTCACACTGAAGTCAAATTACCAATCAGGTAGTACAAGTGTCTATGCCAAATCAACTTGCTTATCAACCTAACCTAACCTAACCTAGCTTAACCTAATCCAACCTAACCTAACCCCCTCCATTCCTCTCCTCCCTCACTCCTTCATCAACACCAGAAAATTGTGACCCTCCTCCTCCTCCCTCTCCATCCTACCCCCCCCCTCCCCCTTCCATCTTACCCTCCACCCCTACCCGCTGCTACCTTTTTTACCCCTCCCACCAGCCCAGCCTACCCTCCCTCCCTCCCTCCCTCCGTCCCTCCAACCCTTCACCCCTCACCTACCTTTTCTCCCTCCTCCCCTCCATCTACCCCCCCCTCTAACTTCCCTCTCTCCCTCCTCCATTCTCTCCGTGGACGGGTGTGTGTTTAGCGTCAAGAGGAACCCAAATGATATTTTATAGTGAGACGGTCGTATTGATTGCAAATGTTGAAAAGGTGTTAGAGTATTTATGAGTTGAAGTTAAGTTAACCTAACCTAGCATAAATTATCCTTGCCGTGGGCGAACTTACTATTACTGAGACGGGAAGCTGCTGTGAGGTCCTCTATATTAGCCAAAATATTGTATCATATACGCTTAAGAGCACATTTTCATTAAATAATCAAACTCCAGCTTCAATGAACTTGCTTTATTATGCTCCTAATTCAGCCAAATGGAAGTTTCCAAAACGAAATACTGTAATTGGTGATGAAAAATTACAGCCTGCAGTATTTTCATATTATATCATGATCCACTGTATGAAAGGTGTTTTGTATGTAATATTATACCATCCTTGTGATACTCCTCCAAAATTTGCCTCTACCCATTTTGATATTTCTAGGCATAAACCTCCTGTTTATATATTTCCAGATAGAAACTCACTTATAAAACTGCCACAAATTGGCATTAAATAACTTAAATGGTCTTACTTTATTAATATATGCAACATAAAGTTTTGAGATGATTTTTCTCCCAGTGATTTTGCCTCTATCCATATTAATATTTATAGGCAAGAACGACGCCAGTTTATATTTTCAAGATATAAACTCACTTATAAAAACTGCTAAAGTTGCATTACATAACTTAAATGGACAATTTATTAATATATGCAACAAAGTTTTGAGATGATTTTCTCCCAGTGAAATTTGCCTCTATCCATATTAATATTTCCAGGCAAGAACGTCACTAGTCTATATTTTCCTGACAGAATCTCACTTTATGAAACTGCTAAAAGTTTAGTAAATTACCGTAAATGTGCTTACCAGATTAATACTAGCGTTAGTAGATGGGATGACTACAGCAGCAACAATTGACAGGCGCGCTTTTACGAAAGTCGTATTAGGACGGAACACAGCTTTTGCACTGTCATAATATGGGCCGTAAAACCAATAATGTAAAAAACAAAAGTTTGTAAAATTACCAATACGTGTTTCTTTGTACGTTAATCATATTGACAAGAATTTTGTGTCATGACTTTACCTCCTCTCCCCTCCTCCCCTCCCCTCTCCTCCTCTCCTCCCTCTCCCTCTCCCCTCCCCTCTCCTCTCCTCCCTCTCCCTCTCCCCTCTCCCCTCCTCTCCTCTCCCCTCCCTCTCCTCTCCTCTCTCTCCCCTCTCCTCTCCTCTCCTCTCCTCTCCTCTCCCTCCCCCTCCCTCTCCTCTCCTCTCCCTCTCCCTCTCCCCTCTCCTCTCCTCTCCTCTCCTCTCCTCTCCCTCCTCTCCCCCTCCCTCTCCTCTCTCTCCTCTCCCTCTCCCCTCTCCCCCTCCCTCTCCTCTCCTCTCCCCTCCCCTCCTCCTCCCCTCTCTCTCCTCTTCCCTCTCCTCTCCCTTTCTATTTTATTATTTAAACGAGAACTTTGTCGGTATAATTTGCATATATCAATACCTTGTCTTTGTCGCATTCCACAACTGCTCTAAATTATACTTCAAATTTATAATATGGCAGTATTTTTATTTAATTAGCTTTGTTGTAAACGCAGTTTATTTTACTCTTTTTCAAAGGATAATCTTAATTCTTTACACTAAGACAGTTAGTGATTGTCGTACCAATGTTGACAACTAATGTTGGAAATGGAAGTTCTCAGTTATCACAACATAAGGCAATACCTAATGTGTGAAAATACTGTTAAGTTTGCCTTATATTACCAATTTATAACTTTATTTTAGTTGTTTTATCACCTTTAATCTTAACTGGTGCCATAATAATACAATAACAGGGAATTAAAGGCTCAGGAAACATAAATACAACTTTTAAAATATTTACCTCAGACCTCCTACGATGGCCTGACGGACTGGTACCACCGTCTCGCTCCGTGGTTGTCAGGTCCAGGCTCACCGGACTGATCACCCGAGTGGGTCTTATAACATTTGCTGACCTTGGATTAACCTCCTTGGTGGGATTGATACGAAACTTGGTGTGTTGGGTTGGATTGGCGTGTGGGTGGTGATCCTGGTGTGTGTTGAGCTGGTGTGTTGGTGAGCTGGTGTGTTGAGTTGAGCTGGTGTGTTGAGTTGGCCAACACATCAGCCCAACCCAACACACCAATCCATCCGCTGGTGTGTTGAGTTGAGTT
>NW_024757779.1:0-38108 GCF_018991925.1 Homarus americanus
ATGTAGATGATGATGGTTGATGCTTGCGCAGCGACAATGGGCTGTGTTATATGTGGTGATGCTGGTTGTGTTATATGCAGTGATGATCGATGGTGTTATATGGTGAGACGATATTGTAAGCATATATGTAGTGATGATGGTTGGTGTTATGTAGACGATGGGTTGCGTTAAATGTAGTGACGATGGGTGGTGTTATATGTAGGCATGATGGTTGGTGCTGGCGCGTAGTGATGATGTGGTTGCGTTACATGTAGCAGAAGGGAGATGGGTGAAAGCGGCGTAGTGATGATAACTGGTGCTATATGTAGTGATGATGGTTGATGCGTTTGCGGTAGCGGACGAGCAGGTTGAAGGCGTAGTGGATGCGGCTGGTGGCGGCGGCGTAGTGATGATGGCTGATGACTGGTGTAGTGACGATGGGGTTGCGCTTATATGTAGGACGATGGGCGGCGATATGGGTAGGTATATGATGGTTGGTGTTATATGGTAGTGATGATGGTTGATGTTTATGCAGGACAACAAGGTTGCAGCGGCGTGATGGCTGATGTTATATGGTGCGATGATGGATGCGCTATGCAGCATCGACCGCCGGAAAGCAAGCAGTGCGTACCGATGATGGCTGGTGTTATATGTAGTGATGATGGCTGATGTCGGCGTAGTGCGACGATGGGCTGGTGTTATATGTAGCATGATGGCTGGTAACATATGCAGTGACGATTGTTTGTGTTGGCGGCGGCGATTGCGGTTGTGTTATATGTAGGCGAGACGATGGGTGGTGTTATTATATGTAGTGATGACGGCTGGTGCGCTATATGCAGTGATGATGGCTTGATGCGTTTATGTAGTGACAATGGGTTGTGTTATATGGAGTGATGATGGCTGCGTTATGGAAGATGATGGCTGATGTTTACGTAGTGATGATGGCTGTGTTACATGTAGTGATGATGGCTGGTGCTATATGTAGTGATGATGGCCGATGTTTGCGAAAGACAATGGGTCAGGTTATATGCAGCGATGATATTGATGCTTGGCGAAGCGACGCAGGATGCGGGGTTATATGTGGAAGATGATGGTTGTTGGCGCAGGTGATGATGGTTGATGTTTATGTAGTGAGAGTGATAAGGTGTTATATGTGCGATGAAGGTTGATGCTTGCGTGAAGTGACGAAGCGCAAGAGAGTGTAGTGATGGGTGGTGGGTTATGGCGTGGTATGATGGTGGTATGCGTAGTGATGATGCTGATGCGTTTGCGTAGTGACAATGGGCTGGTGTTATAGCGGAGTGATGATGGGTTGGGGCTGGTGTAGTGATGATGGCTGGATGTTTGATGAAGTGATGATGGTGGGTTGTGTTACGTAGTGATGATGGCTGGTATTATATGTAAAGATGTTAGTTGCGGTTATGTAGTGACGATGGGTGGCAGTGTTACAGTGATGATGGTTGCGTTACATGTGGGTGATGATGGAAAAGCTGGCGGCGGGCGATCGATGGCCAGTTATGAGGTACCGATGATGGCTGGAAGAGGCGGTGATGATGGCTGATGATTGGCGAAGGACGACATTTTGCCAGGTTATATGGTGACGATGGGTGAGGATAGACAGTAGGCATGATGGTTGGTGCGCCATGTAGTGACGTTGGCTGATGTTTATGTAGTGACAATGGGTGTTATATGTAGTGATGATGGCTGGCAAGGCGTAGTGATGATGGTTAAGCCGACTGGCGTACATGATGGCGGGCTGTTGGCATGGTGACGATGGGCTGTGATATAAGCAGGCATGATTGCTGGCGTTATGGCGTAGATGATGGCCGATGCTTTGCGGTGACAATGGGCTGGGTGCTGGCGTAAAGTGATGATGGCTGGTGTTATATGTAGTGATGATGGGTGCTGGCGGGTGTACGACAACACAGAAGAGGCGGTACCGATGATGGCTGGTGTTAAGGCGTAGTGATGATGGCTGATGCTTGCGTAGTGATGATGGGTCAGTTATATGCAGTGATGATGGCCGGTTGCTTATGTAAAGTCATTGGCTGTGTTATATGTGGCGACGATGGGTGGTGTTATATGGGTACATGACGGCTGGTGTTTACATGCAGTGATGGCTGGCCAGCGTGGCGAAGTGACGATGGGTGGTGTTATATGTAGTGATGATGGCTGGAAGGCGGCGCGTAGTGATGATGGACGATGCGAGTGACGACAGGTCAGCAAGCTGGGGAAGTGGCGAGATGATGGTTGGTGGTTATATGTAGTGACGGATGGCTGATGATTGCAAAGACGTTGGGTTGTGTTATACGTAAAGACGATTGCGGTGATATATGTAGTATGATGGCTGGTGTTATATGGAGATGATGGTTGATGCTTGGTGTGGCGACAATGGGTTGTGTTGCTGGCGTAGTGATGATGGTTGATGTTATGGGCGGTAGTGATGATGGATGTGCTATATGTGCGACGATGGCCAGGCGATATGCGTACTGGATGAGCGGTTGGTGCTGGCGGTGCGGATGATGGTTGATGCTTGCGTATGGATACGGCCAGCGCGGCGTGAGATGATGGTTGCGTTATTTGCAGTGACGATGGGTTGCGTTATATGTAAAGATGATGGGTCGGTGTTATATGTAGTAAACAATGGGTGGTGGTTATATGTAGAATGATGGCCAAAGTTATATAGTGATGATGGCTGATAGTTTGTGAAAGTGACGATGGGCCAGAAGTATATGCAGTGACGATGGGTGGTGATATATAGCGAGGCATGATGGGTTGGCATATGAAGTGATGATGGCTGATGCCTGGCGTAGCAAACAATGGGTCGTACAGGCGATGACAGATGGCTGGTGCTATAAGGCAGTGATGATGGCTGATGCTTTTGACGTAGTGATGGGTTGTGACACGTAGTGATGATGGCAGGTTGGTGTTACATGTAGTGATGAGGGTTGGGATACTTGCGTAGTGACGATGGTGGGGCTGGCGTGTAGTGGCGACAGATGGTGTTGGTATGTGCGATGATGGCTGGATGCTGGTGAAAAGACGATATGTTGTGTTGGCGTAGTGATGATTTTTGCGTTTGGCAGTAGGTGACGATGGCTGGTGTTATATGTAGTGATGATGGTTGATGTTTGCGTAGTGACGATGGTGAAGGCGCGAAGTGATGGATGATGGTGGTGTTATATGTAGATGATGGCCGATGTTTGGCGTAGTGACGACATGCTGGTGTTATATGTAGTGATTTTTGCGGCGCGTTTGCGTAGGTGACGATGGGTTGTGTTAAATGGTGCGGATGGGGTGGTGCTATATGCAGGTGATGGTCAGGCTTGCGTAATGGTGATGGCTGATGTTTTGCGTAGAGACGATGGCCAGGTTATATGCAGTGATGATTGGTGGCGTTATGCAGATGATGGCCGAGGTTACGATGTAGCGACGATGGCCTGCGGTTACATGCAGTGATGATGGTTGGTGTTATATATAGTGATGGATGGTGTTATATGGTGCGATGATGGTTGATGCTTCAGGCGATGATGGGCTGTTATGTAGTGTGAGATGGGCGGGTGGTGCTATATGTAGTGATGATGGCCAGTTATACAGGCGACGATGGGTGGTGTTATATGTAGTGATGATGGTTGCGTTGAGATGGTGATGATGGTTGATGCTTTGCGAAAGTGACAAATGGAAGCTAAAGTTATGGCGGAGCATGGCGGTTGCGTTATGTTGTGATGATGGTTGATGCTATATAAAGATGATGGGCAGATACATGTAGTGATGATGGTTGCGTTATGGAAGATGGAGATGATGCTTGCGTAGTGACGATGGCCAGGCAATATGTGGTAGTGACGGCGGTGGGTGGATATGTAGTGATTATGGTTGGTGTTATATGTAGTGATGATGGATGGTGTTGATGGTATTAACGATAGGTTGCGTTATATGTAAAGGACGATAAGGTGTTAAACGTAGTGATGATGGGTGGTGTTATATGCAGATGATGGCTTGTGCTATGGCGGTGACGATGGGTGGTGTTATATGGGGAAGTGATGATGGTTGGTGTTATATGTAGTGATGATGGTTGATGTTTGCGTAGTGACAATGGCTGAAGTTATATGTGAAAAGACGAGCGTGGCGGGTGGATATGTAGGCGATGGTTGGTGTTATAAGCAGTACCGATGGTCTGTGTTAATGCAGTGACAATGGGGTTGTGCTTATGATGATGGCTGCGGTTATATGCAGTGATGGCTGATACTACGTAGTGATGATGGGCTGGTAAATATATGGAGATGATGGTTGGTGTTGAGGGCGTGGCGTGATGATTGTTGATTATTATGTAGTGACGATGGATTGTGAAGTTATGCGTAAATGACGATGGGTGGTGATATATGCTGGTATGATGGTTTATGTTATGGGCGGAAGATGGTTGATGTTTGCGTAGTGACAATGTGTTGTGCGATATGCGTGAAAGGATGATGCTGACTTATATGCAGTGATGATGGATGGTGTTATATGTAGTGACGATGGTTGTACATATATTTTACTGATGATGGTTGGCGTTATATGGTGATGATGTATGCATTTGCGTAGTGACGATGGGTTGTGCCATATGCAGATGATAGCTGGTGTTATGGGGCAGTGACGACGGGCTAAAGCGATATGTAGTGATGATGGCCAGGTTATATGTAGCGACGATGGTGGTGCTATGTGGTGATGATGGTTGCGTTATATGTAGTGATGATTGCTGATGCTTATGTAGTGACGATGGTGTTGGTGTGTTGGCGGCGTAGTGAAGGCTGATGGGTGGTGATATAAGCGTAAGCGATGGTTGCTGGTGGTATATGTGCGGATGATGGTTGATGTTTGCGTAGTGACAATGGGCTGCGTTATATGGAGTGATGATGGTTGGTGCTATATGTAGTGATGATGGCTGATGTTTATAGCAGACGATGGGCTGTGCTGGCGCGTAGTGATGATGGCTGGGTAGTGACGATGGCGTGGGGGTTATATGTAGTGATGCCGATGGTTGGTGCTGGTGGCGGAAAGATGATGGTTGAGGTTTGCGTAGTGACGATATGTTGTGTTATATGTAGTGATGATGGTTGATGTTTGGCGGTAGTGATCTACGCGGGTTGTGTTATAGCGGCGATCGGTGGCGTTAAGCGAGGCAGGATGGTTGGTGTTTGCGTAGTGATGATGGCTGATGTTTTGCGGAGTCGATGGGCTGTGTTAAGGCGTAGTGATGATATTGGTGCTATATGTAGTGATGATGGCTGATGTTATATGGTGACGAATGGTGCAGGTGTTATATGGTAAGGCGATGGTTGCGTTATATGTAGTGATGATGGTCTGGCGTCGGCGTAGTGACAATGGGTTGCGTTAAGGCGGACGATGATGGTTGGTGTTATATGCAGTGATGATGGTTGATGTTTATGTAGTGACGATGGGCTGTTATATGGTGACGAGGGTGGTGATATATGTAGGCATGATGGCTGGTGTTGCGTAGTGATGGTCTGGCGTTTGCGTAGTGACACAATGGGCTGAAGTTAGCGGACTAATGATGGCTGGTGTTATGGCGTGTAATGATGATGGTTGGGCTGCTTGCGTCGTGACACCGGTTGTGTTATGCGTAGTGAGATAAGCTGGTGTTATGGCGTAGTGATGACGGATGGTGTTATGGGCGGCGACGATGGGTTGTGTTATGGCGTACCGATGATGGCTGGTGTTATGGCGTAGTGATGAGGTTGATGTTTAGTGACGACGATGGCTGTGGTTATATGTAGTGACGATGGCTGATGCTTGTGTAGTGACGATAGGTTGTAAGCGCAGGTAGTGATGAGGTTGGTGTTGGTATGTAGTGATGATGGCTGGATGATTATGTAGTGACGGCGGATTGTAAGTATATGTAGTGACGATGGTTGGTGTTATATGTGGTGACGATGGGTTGTGTTATGTAGTGATGATGCGGTTGTGTTATGGCGTAGTGACGATGGTGGCAGTGCTATATGTAGTGATGATGGCTTATGCTGCAAGCGACAATGGGCTGGTGTTAGGGCGGAGTGATGATGGCTGGTGTTAAGGCGTGCGTGATGATGGCTGATGTTTACGACTGGATGAGATGGGTTGTGTTACATGTAGTGATGATGGTTGGTGCTATATGTAGTGATGATGGTTGATGCTTTGTAAAGACAATGGGTTGTGTTATATGGACTGGATGATGGTTGGTGCTATATGTAGTGATGAACGTTTACTTTAGTGTAGATGATGGGCTGTGTCATACGAAGATGACGGTTGGTGTTATATGGTGATGATGGTTGATGCTTGGTGAAGTGACAATGGGTTGTGCTTATGGCGTAGTGAGCGTATGATGGTTAATGTTTATGCGTAGTGACGATTGCGGGCTACATATGTAGTGATGATGGCTGGTGTTATATGTAGTGATGATGGCTGATGTTTGCGATGACGATATGTGGTTATATGCAGAAACATACGATGCTTGGCGTGGCGACGATGGGTTGTGTTATATGTAGTGATGGGTGGTGCTATGCAGGGTATGATGGTTGCGCGATGCAGGATGAGGGCTGATGTTTGCAGAGACGATGGCTGTGGTTATGGCGTAGTGATGATGGCTGGTGTTATATGTAGTGATGATGGCTGATGCTTTGCGTAGTGACGATGGGCTGGTGTTATGTTATGTAGTGACGATGGGTGGTGTTATGGGCGTAGCGGATGATGGCTGGTGCTATAAGCGTAAGTGATGAATGCATGGATGCTTACGCACGATGATGGGTCAGCCATACGGTGGTGCGGGATGATGGTTGGTGTTATGCGTAGATGATGGCTGATGCTTTGGCGGGCGATAATGTTAGTTATACGGTAGTGATGGCTGGTGGTGTTATATGTAGTGATGATGGCCAGGAAGAGTATGTACCGATGATGGCGGTGTTGCCATGCAGATGGATGATGGCCGATGCTCTGCAGTGGACAACAGCTGCTATATGTAGTGATGCTGGCCAGGTTGAGCATGAAAGACGACTGACGGTGTTGATGTGAAAGACGATGGGTTGTGTTATATGTAGTGATGATGGTTGCGCGGTGCAGCGACGAGCGGTTGTGTTAAATGTAGTGACGATGGGTGTGGTGTTATATGTAGGTATGATGGCTGGTGAGTGATGCAGTGATGATGGCTGTGTTATGGCGGCAGGAGGATGGGTGTGTTATATGTAGTGATGATAATTGGTGTTATATGCAGGATGATGGCTGATGCTTGAGAAAGACGCAGAGCAGGTTGTGCTGTGTAGATGATGGTTGCAAGCATATGGTGATGATGGCTGATGATTGGCGTAGTGACGATGGGCTGTGTTAGCGTGTAGCGACGATGGGTGGTGACATATGTAGGCATGATGGCTGGGTAAGATATGGTGATGATGGTTGATGCTTGCGTGAGTGACAATGGGCTGTGTTATATGTAGTGGATGATGGCGATGCTGGCGTAGTGATGATGGATGGCAAGGACGACGGCTGTGTTACGGCGTACCGATGATGGTTGCGTTATAAGCGCAGTGATGATGGCTGATGTTTGCGTAAAGACGATGGCTGTGTTATATATGTAGTGATGATGGTTGGTGTTATAAGGGTAGTGACGATTGGTTTGTGAAGTATATGTAGAGATGGGCCGAAGCGCGGTAGCATCTGATGGGTGTGCTATATGCAGTGGAGGATGGCTGGAAAGAGGTAGTGATGGCTGGATGCTTGGTAGTGACGATGGGCCAGGTTATGTAGTGGCGATGGGGTGGTGATATAAGGCAGGTATGATGGCTGGTAAGCAGGCGTAGCATGATGGTTGATGTTAATGCAGGACAATGGCTGTGCTTAGGCGGAGTGATGATGGCTGGTGCTGATATGCAGCGATGATGGTTGATGCTTACGAGTGATGATGGCTGTGTTGCTATGTAGTGATGATGGCTGGAAGTATATGTAGCGATTATTGGTTGATGTTTGCGACAATACAGGTTATGTTAAGGTAAGTGATGATAGCTGATGCTTGGCGTAGTGACGACGCGTGGCTATATGTAGCACGATGCTGGTGCTGAGGCGTAGTGATGATGGTTGGTGGTTGCGCTTGTAGTGACGATGGCTGATGTTTGCAGTGAGTGATATGCTTGCGTTGATATGCAGTGACTGAAGGCCGACGTTTGCGTAGTGACGATGGGCTGGTGCTTATATGGTGCGATGGGTGGTACATATGTAGGCGCATGATGGTGGTGCTATGGCGTAGTGATGATGGCTGATGCTTGCGTAGTGGCGCCTGGCTAAAGCAGGCGGAGGATGATGGTTGTTGAAGCAGGCGTAGTGATGATGGCTGATGCTTAATGGTGTGATGATGGGTTGTAAAGTTACATGGCGATGATGGCTGCGTTATGTAGTGATGTTAGTTGTGTTATATGAGACGATGGTGGTGTTATATGCAGTGATGATGGTTGCGTTATATGTAGTGAGGATGGTGTTATATGGTATTGACGATACAGAAGTTATAAGGTACTGACGATGGTTGCGCAGGCGTAGTGATGATGCTTGATGATAAAGGAAGTGACGATGGGCTGTAAGCAGGCGTAGTGACGATGGCAGATATATGGCATGATGCTGGTGCTATATGTAGATGTTGGCTGATGCTTATGTAGTGACAATGGGTTGTGATATATGTAGTGATGATGGCTGGTAGTATATGAAAGGGATGATGCTTGATGACCATGTAACACGATGTATCATTATACGGTGACGGATACAGATATATGTAGGTATGATTGTTGGTGCTTATATGTAGCAGATGATGGCTGGATGCTTATAAGTGACAATGGCTGTGTTATATGTGCGATGATGGTTGGTGCTGATATGGTAGTGATGATGGTGCTATATGCATGGACGATGGGCTGTGCTTATATGTACTGATGGTTGGCGTTAAGGCGTGATGATGGCTGGATGCTTATGTAGTGGATGATGGGCTGTGTTATGTGAGTGATGATGGTTGTTGCTTGCGTAAAGTCGATGGCTGTAGTTATATGTAGTGACGATGGGCGGTGTTATATGTAGGCATGATGGTTGGTGCGATATGTAGGGATGTTATTGCGTTATGATGTAAAGCAGACGATGGGTGGTGCTATATGTAGTGATGATGGTTGGTGTTATATGCAGGCAAGATGATGATGATGCTTTAGTGACGATAGGCTGTGCTGCCAGGCGTAGTGATGATGGTTGCGTTACATGTAGTGATGATGGCTGATGATTGCGTAGTGATGCTGGGCTGTGCTATATGGTGACGATGGTGGTGATATATATGGCATGATGGCTGGTGCTATATGGTGATGATGGTTGATGCTTGCGGAAGTGACAATGGGTTGTGTTATATGTAGTGATGATGGCGATTGATGTTATATGGTGATGATGGATGGTGCTATATGGAAGTGACGACGGGTTGCGTTATATGTAAAGTGATGATGGTTGCGTTATATGGAAAGTGATGATGGCTGATATTATGGTGACGATGGGCTAAAGTATATGGATGATGGCTGGTGCTATTTGTAGTGACGATGGGCTGTGTTATGGGCGTAGTGATGATGGGTCAGGTTATATGGTGCAACACGGGGTGTAAAGAGTATGCAGTGATGATGGCTGATGCTTGCGGTAGTGTGACGATGGGTGGGGTTATGTAGTGATGATGTGGTTGGTGTTATATGTAGTGATGATGGCTGATGTTTATGAGTGACGATATGTTGTGTTGCTAAGGTAGTGATGATTTTGATGCTTATAGTAGTAATGAGGGTTGTGCTAAAATGAAGATGGGTGGTGTTATATGCAGGCATGATGGCGGCGTTTGGCGTAGCGATGATGGCTGATGCTCTATATTAGCGACAATGGGCTGTGCGCTAAGGCGGAGTGATGATGGCCAGTCATTATGTGCGATGATGGCTGACGTTTACGTAGTGACGATGGCCAGGCTACACAAAGATGATGGTTGGTGTTATATGTAGTGACGTTAGTCAGGTTATATGTAGCGGACGATGGCAGTTATGCGTAGTGATGATGGCTGGTGTTGAGCGATGTAGTGATGATGGCAAAGTTATATGGGCCGATGATGGCCAGTTATATGTACCGTATTTATTTTGCTGGTGGTTATATGTAGTGATGGTTGATGATAATGAAGTGACGATGGCTGTACAGGCGTAGTGACGATGGGTGGTGATATATGTAGTATGATTGATGGCGTTTATATGTAGTGATGTTGGCTGATAAGCGGGCGTGGCGACAACGGCTGTAGCTATATGTAGTGATGATGGTTGGTGTTGAAGTGTAGTGATGATGGCTGATATTGCGTAGTGACGATATGTTGCGTTATATGGTAATGATGGCTGATGCTTGGCGAAGTGACGATGGGTCAGCAGGGCGTAGTGATGGGTGGTGTTATATGCAGGCATGATGGTTGGTGCCGATGTAGTGACGACGGTTGATGTTTGCGTAGAGACGATGGGCTGTGCTGGCGATGCAGTGACGATGCATTGCGCTATATGCAGATGATGGCTGGATAAAGCTGTAGTGACGACGGCTGTGTTATAGCGTAGCGGACGATGGGTGGTGTTAGCGTAGTGATGATGGTTGAAAGTTATATGTAGCATGATGGTTGATGTTTACGAAAGATGATGGGATGTGCGTTGGCATGTAGTGATGATGATGGTGTTAAGGCGTGGGTGACGATGGCTGATGTTTGCGGGCGATAATGGCAAGAGGCGAAAGTGATCGTTGGTGGTGCTATATGTACCGATGATGGTTGGTGCCGTTACGATGATGATGGTCGATGTTATGTAGTGACAATGGGTTGTGCTTATATGTAGTGATGCTGGTTGCGTTATATGCGTAGTGATGACGATGGTGTTATATGTAGTGACGATGGGTTGTGTTATGGGCGTGCAGGTGATGATGGCTGGTGTTATGGCGTAGCAGGACGATGGGTTGTGTTAAATGTAGTGACGATGGGTGGTGTTATATGTAGGCGGATGGCCAGCAAGCGCAGAAAGAGATGATGGTTTGTGTTATATGCAGTGAGGACGGGTGGTGTCATATGTAAAGATGATAATTGGCGTTATATGCAGCAGATGATGGTTGATGTTTATGTAGCGACAATGGGCTGAAAGAGGGCGTAAGATGATGGTTGATGTTAAGGCGTGCAGTGATGATGGATTGCGCTATATGTAGTGACGATGGGTTGTGCTATATTTACAGATGATGGGTGGTGTTATATGGAAAGATGATGGTTGATGCTTGGCGTAAAGACGATGGGCCGTAAGCGAGCGAAAGATGATAGTTGGCGTTATAAGTAGTGACGATGGGTTGTGTTATATGGTGATGATGGGTTGTGTTATGCGAGGGACGATGGGTGGTATATGTAGTGATGATATTGGTGGTTATATGCGATGATGTTGATGCTGGTGTAGTGACGATGAAGTTGGTGTTGCAGAAGATGGTGGTGTTATATGTAGGCATGATGGTTGTGGCTTGGCGTAGTGATGATGGCTGATGCTTGCGAGAATGATGGGCCAGTTAAGGGCGTAAGGATGATGGTTGGTGTTATATGTAGTGATGATGGCTGGATGTTATATGTAGCGGACGATGGGTGGTGTTATGCAGGCATGATGGCTGGTGCTATATGTTGCGATGATTGTCCATGCTTATGTAGTGACAACGGGTTGTGTTATGGCGACTGATGATGGTTGCGTTATATGTGCGATGATAGGTTGATGCTTGCGTGAAAGAGAGATGGCGGTGCTTGTGTTGTTATGTGGGTGAGACGATGGGTGGTGATATGGCGTAGGTGGCGATGGTTGAAAAGAGTATGTAGTGATGATGGTTCGCTGGCGTAGTGACAATGGGCGTGTTAAGGGCGGACCAAGGCGAAGCAGGGCGCGGCGGTAATGATGATGGTTGATATTATGGTGTGACAACGGTTGTGTTATATGGGTGATGATAAGCTGCGTTATGGGCGCAGTGATGACGGATGCAGCAGGCGTGCAGTGAGACGAGTGAAGCAAGAGGTGCGCCGATGATGGTTGCGTTATGCAGTGACAGGTTGATGTTTATGTAGTGACGATGGGTTGTGTTATAGGCGTAGTGACGATGGTTGATGTGCGCGTAGTGACGATAATAAAGCCAGGCGTAGTGATGAGGGTTGGTGCTATATGTAGTGATGATGGTTGATGATTGGTGGAAGACAGAGGATTGTGCTGGCGCGTAGTGACGATGGCTGGTGCTATAGTAGTGACGATGGTTGTGCTAAGGCGCAGTGATGATGGGTTGTGGCTAAGGCGACGACGGCGGTGTTGAGTATGCAGTGGATGATGGCTGATGCTTGCGTAGGTGACAATGGGTTGTGGTTATATGAGTGATGATGGCTGGTGCTATATGTAGTGATGATGGCTGATGCTTAATGAAAGATGATGGGGTTGTGTTGGCTGGCGTAGTGATGATGGCTGGCGCGCGCGTGGCGATACGTTGAGCGTGTAGTGACAATGGGTTGTGTTATGCGGAGCGATGATGGTTGGTGTTATATGTAGGGTGATGAATGCTTACATGTAGTGATGATGGGTTGTGTTGGCGTGGCGATGATGGTTGGTAAAGTTATATGAAAGTGATGATGGCTGGATGTTTGCGAGTGACGGCGGCTGTGCCAGGCGGTGATGATGGTTAATGCTTGCGAAAAGACGATGGGTGGGGGTTATACGTGCGAGATGATGGCTGGTGTTATATGCGGTGATGATGGCTGATGCTTTATGGCGACGATACATGCTGCGGTTGGCGCTGCAGCACGATGGCTGATGCTTCGGTAGGCGACGATGGCTGTACATATGGAAGCAGATGCGTGAGTGTAGGCGATGGCTGGTGGTTGAGTAGTGATGATGGCTGATGCTTGGCGTAGAGACGATGGGTTGTGTTATATGTAGTGATGATGGCTGGTGTTATATGTAGTGATGATGGTTGATGCTTGCGTGGTGACGGGGTTGTGCGAGTATGTAGCAGACGATGGGTGGTAAGTATATGAAAGTGATGATGGCTGGTGCCAGGCGTAGTGATGATGGTTGATGCTTACGTAATGATGATGGCTGCGGGTTACGTAGATGATGGTTGCGTTGGTAGTGATGATGGCTGATGCTTTATGGGAAGTGATAATGGGTGCGTCAGCGGCGTAGTGATGGTTGGTGGTGCTATATGTGCGATGATGGGCTGAAGAGGCGTACTGATGATGGTTGGTGTTGGCATGTACGATGATGGCTGATGCCGGCGAAAGCGACAATGAGCTGTGCGCTTATGGCGTAGTGATGCTGGCCGGTGTTATATGTGGCGATGACCTGGATGGTGTTATGCGCGTAGTGACGATGGGCTTGTGTTATATGTAGTGATGATGGTTGCGCGGCGGCGAAAGACGACGGGTTGTGTTAAATGCAGCGACGACGGCAGGTTATATGTAGGCATGATGGCTTGCGTTATATGTAGTGATGAGGGTTGTGTTATATGTAGTGAGGACGGGGTGCGTTGCAGTGATGATAATTGGTGCTAAGGGCGTAGTGATGATGGTTGATGCTTATGTAGTGACGATAGGTCAGGCTATGTAGTGATGATGGTTGGTGTTATATGTGGTAGTGATGACATTGATGATTGGCGTAGACGATGGCCAGGTAGGGTTATATGTAGTGACGACGGTGGTGTGATATATGCAGGTATGATGGTTGTTGGTGCTGCAGTGTAGGCGGCGATGGCTGATGCTTATGCAGTGATAATGGGTTGTGCAGGCGTAGTGATGATGGTTGATGTTATATGTAGTGATGATGGATGGTGTTATATATGTAAAGTGACGATCGGTCAGGTTATATATGTACTGATGATGGTTGGGTGTTATATATGTGTAGTGATGATGGCTGGATGCTTGGTGTAGTGACGATGCATGTGCTTGATATGGAAGTGACGATGGCTGGTGCATATGTAGCAGACGATCGTTTGTGCTATATGCAGTGATGATGGGCTTGTGTTATATGTAGGTGACGCGATGGTGGTGATATATGTAGCGAGTGACGGTTGGTGCTATATGTAGTGATGATGGCTGATGCTGGCGTAGTGACGATGGGTTGTGCTAGCGTGGGTGGCGACGGGTGGTGATATGGCGTAGGGTATGATGGCTGGTGTTATGGGCGTAGTGATGATGGCTGATGTTTATGTAGCGACAATGGCTGGTGGGCGCGGAGTGATGATGGCTGGCGTTATGCATGTAGTGATGATGGCCGATGCTTACGCAGTGATGATGGGGCCAGGTTGGCTGGCGTGATGATGGGCTGGCGTTATATGGTGATGATGGTTGATGTTTGGCGAAAGATTAACTGGGCTGTGCTATATGTAGTGATGATAGTTGATGCTGCTTGCGTAGGTGACGATGCGGGGTTATAAGTGTAGCGGATGATGGCTGCGTTGATGAAGCATGATGAAGCTGGCGCTAAGGCGCAGCGGATGATGGCTGATGCTTGCGAAAGGAGGATATGCCAGGAATATGCGTAGTGATGAAGGTTGATGGGTTTGCGTAGTGACGATGGGCTGTGTTATATGTAGTGATGGTGGGTGCGGCTATATGCAGGTATGATGGTGGTGGCTTGGCGGTAGTGATGATGGTTGATGTTTATGAAAGGGCAATGGTTGTGTTATATGGAGTGATGATGGCTGGGTTTATATGGCGATGATGGCTGATGCCACAGTGATGATGGGTTAAAGCCGCGCCGTAGTGATGATGGCTGGCGTTATATGCAGTGAGATGTTAGCTGCTGGCGTAGTACGATGGGCAAAGCAGGCGAGCGATGATGGTTGGTTATATGTAGTGGAGGACGGGTGTTGGCGTACGACGATGGGTTGTGTTATATGTAGTGACGATGGGTGGTGATATATGTAGGTATGATGGTTGGTGTTATATGTAGTGATGTTGGTTGATGTTTATGTAGTGACAATGGGTTGTGTTATATGTAGTGATGATGGTTGGTGGTATATGTAGTGATGATGGTTGATGACTATGTAGTTACGATGGGTATTGTTATATGTAGTGATGATGGGTTGTGATATATGTAGGTATGATTGTTGGTGTTATATGTAGTGATGATGGTTGATGTTTATGCAGTGACAATGGGTTGTGTTATATGTAGTGATGATGGTTGGTGTTATATGTAGTGATGATGGGTGTTATATGTATTGACGATGGGTTGTGTTTTATGTACTGATGATGGTTGGTGTTATATGTAGTGATGATGGTTGATGTTTATGTAGTGATGATGGGTTGTGTTATGTGTAGTGATGATGGTTGTTGTTTATGTAGTGCCGATGGGTTGTGTTATATGTAGTGACGATGGGTGGTGTTATATGTAGGTATGATGGTTGGTGTTATATGTAGTGATGTTAGTTGTGTTATATGTAGTGACGATGGGTGGTGTTATATGTAGTGATGATGGTTGGTGTTATATGTAGAGATGATGGATGATGTTTATGTAGTGACGATAGGTTGTGTTGTATGTAGTGATGATGGTTGGCGTTATATGTAGTGATGATGGTTGATGATTATGTAGTGACGTTGGGTTGTGTTATATGTAGTGACGATGGGTGGTGATATATGTAGGTATGATGGTTGGTGTTATATGTAGTGATGATGGTTGATGTTTATGTAGTGACAATGGGTTGTGTTATATGTAGTGATGATGGTTGATGTTATATGTAGTGATGATGGATGGTGTTATATGTAGTGACGATGGGTTGTGTTATATGTACTGATGATGGTTGGTGTTATATGTAGTGATGATGGTTGATGTTTATGTAGTGACGATGGGTTGTGTTATATGTAGTGATGATGGTTGGTGTTATTTGTAGTGACGATGGGTTGTGTTATATGTAGTGATGATGGGTTGTGTTATATGTAGTAACAATGGGTGGTGTTATATGTAGTAATGATGGTTGGTGTTATATGTAGTGATGATCGTTGATGTTTATGTAGTGACGATGGGTTGTGTTATATGTAGTGACGATGGGTGGTGATATATGTAGGTATGATGGTTGGTGGTATATGTAGTGATGATGGTTGATGTTTATGTAGTGACAATGGGTTGTGTTATATGGAGTGATGATGGGTGGAGTTATATGTAGTGATGATGGTTGATGTTTACGTAGTGATGATGGGTTGTGATACATGTAGTGATGATGGTTGGTGTAATATGTAGTGATGATGGTTGATGTTTATGTAGTGACGATGGGTGGGGTTATGTGTAGTGATGATGGTGGTGTTATATGTAGTGATGATGGTTGATGTTTATGTAGTGACGATATGTTGTGTTATATGGTATTGATTTTTATGTTTGTGTAGTGATGGGTTGTGTTATATGTAGTGATGATGGTTGATGTTTATGTAGTGACGATGGGTGGGGTTATGTGTAGTGATGATGGTTGGTGTTATATGTAGTGATGATGGTTGATGTTTATGTAGTGACGATATGTTGTGTTATATGTAGTGATGATTTTTGATGTTTATGTAGTGACGATGGGTTGTGTTAAATGTAGTGATGGGTGGTGTTATATGTAGGTATGATGGTTGGTGTTTATGTAATGGTGATGGTTGATGTTTATGTAGAGACGATGGGTTGTATTATATGTAGTGATGATTGGTGGTGTTATATGTAGTGATGATGGTTGATGTTATATGTAGTGACGATGGGTTGTGTTATATGTAGTGATGATGGGTGGTGTTATATATAGTAATGATGGATGGTGTTATATGTAGTGATGATGGTTGATGTTTATGTAAGTGATGATGGGATGCGTTATATGTAGTGATGGTGGGTGGTGTTATATGTAGTGATGATGGGTTGTGTTATATATAGTGACGATGGGTGGTGTTATATGTAGTGATGATGGTTGGTGTTATATGTAGTGATGATGGTTGATGTTTATGTAGTGACAATGGGTTGTGTTATATGGAGTGATGATGGTTGGTGTTATATGTTGTGATGATGGTTGATGTTTACGTAGTGATGATGGGTTGTGATACATGTAGTGATGATGGTTGGTGTTATATGTAGTGATGATGGTTGATGTTTATGTAGTGACGATGGGTTGTGTTATATGTAGTGACGATGGGTGGTGATATATGTAGTGATTATGGTTGGTGTTATATGTAGTGATGATGGATGGTGTTATTTGTATTAACGATAGGTTGTGTTATATGTAGTGACGATGGGTTGTGTTAAATGTAGTGATGATGGGTGGTGTTATATGTAGTGATGATGGTTTGTGTTATATGTAGTGACGATGGGTGGTGTTATATGTAGTGATGATGGTTGGTGTTATATGTAGTGATGATGGTTGATGTTTATGTAGTGACAATGGGTTGTGTTATATGTAGTGACGATGGTGGTGATATATGTAGGTATGATGGTTGGTGTTATAAGTAGTAATGATGGTTCATGTTAATGTAGTGACAATGGGTTGTGTTATATGGAGTGATGAGGGTTGGTGTTATATGTAGTGATGATGGTTGATATTTACGTAGTGATGATGGGTTGTGTTACATGGAGTGATGATGGTTGGTGTTATATGTAGTGATGATGTGGATGGTGTTATATGTAGTGATTTGTGATTACTGTACTGATATTATTGTGGTGTTATATATGACGATGGTTGATGTTTATTTGTGTGACGATAGTGTTATTTGATATGATGGGTGTTATATATGGATTTGTTATGTAGTGATGATGGTTGGTGCTATATGCCAAGTGATGATGGTTGATATTTGTGTGTGACGATGGGTTGTATGTTGTATGTAATGACGTGGTGATATATGTATGATGATGTGTTTTGTCATATTTTGTATAGTGATGATGGTTGATGTTTATGTAGTGACAATAGGTTGTATGGTTTGCAAGATGATGATGGTTGGTGTTGTATGTATAGTGATGATGAGTTGATGTTTATAGTAGTGATGATACAGGTTTATTATTTATAGTATTGATGATGGTGGTGTTGATTATGATATGACGATGGGTTGTGTTATATGACGATGGGGTGAGCTGATATATGATTTGTATGTAGTGATATTGTTTTATGGTAGGATTTTGTTCTATAGTGATGATGGTTTGGTGTTACATGTAGTGATGATGGACATTTATAGTGACGTATGTATTGCGTGTATATGATGATGATGGGTGGTGACTATTTGTAGATTGATGGTTGATATGGCATTGATTTGATCTTTATGTAGTGACAATGGTTTGTATGTTCTATTGGAATGATGATGGTTACCTGTTATGTAGTGATGATGGTTGATGTTTATGTAGTGATGGTTGCGTTACGTAGTGATGATGGTTGGTAATGGATGTTGTCTGTATGATGACGATGGGTTTGTGTTATATGTAGTAGATGGTTTGGTGTGTAGTATGATGATGATGGTCTGATGTTTATGTGATGACGATGGTTGTGTTGCTATGCGTGATGATGGTTAACGATGTATATGACGATGGTTGTGTTATGTCTTGATGTGTGATGGTTGGTGTTATAGTGATAGGTTGTTATGTATGTGGTGGCGATATATGAACGTGTTATATATAGTTGAGTGTGTTATATGTGTAGTGATGATAGTGACGATGGGTTGTATATGGTGATTTATGGTATAGGGTTTTGTATTATATATGATGGTTGATATTTATAGTGACAATATGGTTTGTATATGCTCGTAGTGATGATGGTTGGTGTTATATAGTAGTGACGATGGTTAGATGTTTATATGAGTGATGGATTGTGTTATATGATGATGATGGTTGGTGTGTTATGTACTGATGATGGATGGTGTTATATGTAGTGACGTTTGTGTTATATACTGATGATGGTTGGCGTTATATAGTTTTTGATGTGATGTTTTATGTAGTGACGATGGGTTGTGTTATATGTGAACTATGATGGTTGGTGTTATATGTAGTGACGATGGGTTGTGTTATATGTGAGAGCGATGGTTGTGTTTTATGTATTGGTATGATATGATGGTTGGTGTTATATGTAGGGATGATGGATGGTGTTGACTATGTAGTGACGATAGGTTGTGTAGTACTGTACTGATGATAGGGTTTGTGATATTATACGTAATGATGATGGATGGTGTTATATTTCAGTGACGATGGTTCGGTTTATAGTGTAACGGTGATGGTTGATGCTTTGTATATAGTACGGTAGCGATAGGTAGTGTTATTATATATGATGGTTGGTGTTATATGTAGTGACGATGGGTATGGATACGCTTATTGAGGTATAAGGGTTGGTGTTATATGTAGTGATGATGGTTGTGTTGTATGTATTTAGCAATGGGTTTATGGTATATGTAGTGATGATGGTTTGGTGTTATATTTGTGTTGGATGGTTATGGACGATAGGTTGTGTTATATGTACTGATGATGGTTTATATGATGATGTGATGTTTATGAGTGACAATGGGTTGTGTTATATAGTGATGATGCTGTGTTATATGTAGTGACGATGGGTTGTATTGTATATATGACGATGGGTTGTGTTATATGTATATGATGGTTGTTATATGTAGTGATGATGGGGTTGTGTTTTCGTAGTGACGATGGATTTTGTGGTGTGTTATATACTATTGATGATGGTTGGTTTTATATATATTAAATGTTTTGTGATGGATTTGTGTTATATGGTGTTATTATATGGGTTTGTGTTATATAGTGACGATGGATATTATAAATGGTTGGTGTTATATGTAGTGATGATTTTTGTATTTACTTAGTGACGAGTGGTGGTGTGTATGTAGTGATGATGGTTGGTGTTATATGTAGTGATGATGGTTGATGTTTATGTGACAATGGTTGTGTTATATGTAGTGATGATGGTTGGTGTTATGTTGATGATTATGTAGTGGCGATGGGTTTGATGTGACGATGGGTGGTGATATATGTAGGTATGATGGTTGGTGTTTATATTGATGATGGTTGATGCTATGTAGTGACAATGTTGTTGTGTTATATGTAGTGATGATGGTTGGTGTTATATGTAGTGATGATGGATGGTTTATTATAATATGGTCTTTGTTTATATGTACTGATGATGGTTGGTGTTATATTGTACTGATAATGGTTGATGTTTATGTAGTGACGATATTTGATGATGGTTGTTGTTTATGTAGTGCCGATGGGTGGTGATATATGTAGGTATGATGATTGGTGTTATATGTATTGATGATGGTTGATGTTTATGTAGTGACAATGTGTTGTGTTATATGTAGTGATGGTGGTTGGTGTTATATGTAGTGATGATGGATGGTGTTATATGTAGTGACGATGGGTGGTGTTATATGTAGGTATGATGGTTGGTGTTATATGTAATGATGATGGGTTGTGTTATATGTATTGACGATGGGTGGTGTTATATGTAGTGATGATGGTTGGTGTTATATGTAGTGATGATGGTTGATGTTTATGTAGTGACGATAGGTTGTGTTGTATGTAGTGATGATGGTTGGTGTTATATGTAGTGATGATGGTTGATGATTATGTAGTGACGATGGGTTGTGTTATATCTAGTGACGATGGGTGGTGATATATGTAGGTATGATGGTTGGTATTATATGTAGTGATGATGGTTGATGTTCATTTAGTTACAATGGGTTGTGTTATATATAGTGATAATGCTTGGTGTTATATGTAGTGATGATGGTTGATATTATATGTAGTGATGATGGTTGATGTTTATGTAGTGACGATGGGTTGTGTTATATGTAGTGATGATGGTTAGTGTTATATGGAGTGACGATGGGTTGTGTTACATTTAGTGACGATGGGTGGTGTTATATGTAGTTATGATGGTTGGTGTTATATGTAGTGATGATGGGTTGTGTTATATGTAGTGACGATGGGTGGTGTTATATGTAGTGATGATGGTTGGTGTTATATGTAGGTATGATGGTTGATGTTTATGTAGTGACAATGGGTTGTGTTATATGGAGTGATGATGGTTGGTGTTATATGTAGTGATGCTGGATGGTGTTATATGTACTGACGATAAGTTGTGATATATGCAGTGACGATGGGTGGAGTTATATGTAGTGATGATGGTTGATGTTTACGTAGTGTCGATAGGTAGTGTTATATGTAGTGATGATGGTTGGTGTTATATGTAGTGACGATGGGTGGTCTTATATGTAGGTATGATGGTTGGTGTTATATGTAGTGATGATGGTTGATGTTTATGTAAGTGACGAAGGGCAGTGTTATATGTAGTGATAATGGGTGGTGTTATATGTAGTGATGATGCATGGTGTTATATGTAGTGACGATGGGTTGTGTTATATGTACTGATGATGGTTGGTGTTATGTGTAGTGATGATGGTTGATGTTAATGTAGTGACGATGGGTTGTGTTATATGTAGTGATGATGGTTTGTGTTATATGTAGTGACGATGGGTTGTGTTATATGTAGTGACGATGGGTGGTGTTATATGTAGGTATGATGGTTGGTGTTATATGTAATGATGGTGGGTTGTGTTATATGTAGCGACGATGGGTGGTGTTATATGTAGTGATGATGGATGGTGTTATATGTAGTGACGATGGGTGGTGTTTATGTAGTGACGATAGGTTGTGTTGTATGTAGTGATGATGGTTGGTGTTATATGTTATGATGATGGTTGATGTTTATGTAGTGACGATGGGTTGTGTTATATGTAGTGACGATGGGTGGTGATATATGTAGGTATGATGGTTGGTGTTATATTTAGTGATGATGGTTGATGTTTATGTAGTGACAATGTGTTGTGTTATATGTAGTGATGATGGTTGGTGTTATATGTAGTGATGATGGATGGTGTTATATGTAGTGACGATGGGTGGTGTTACATGTAGGTATGATGGGTGGTGTTATATGTAATGATGGTGGGTTGTGTTATATGTAGTGACGATGGGTGGTGTTATATGTAGTGATGATGGTTGGTGTTATATGTAGTGATGATGGTTGTTGTTTATGTAGTGACGATAGGTTGTGTTGTATGTAGTGATGATGGTTGGTGTTATATGTTATGATGATGGTTGATGTTTATGTAGTGACGATGGGTTGTGTTATATGTAGTGACGATGGGTGGTGATATATGTAGGTATGTCGGTTGGTGTTATATGTAGTGATGATGGTTGATGTTTATGTAGTGACAATGGGTTGTGTTATATGGAGTGATGATGGTTGGTGTTATATGTAGTGATGATGGTTAATGTTTACGTAGTGATGATGGGATGTGTTACATGTAGTGATGATGGTTGGTGTTATATGTAGTGATGATGGATGGTGTTATATGTAGTGACGATGGGTTGTGTTATATGTACTGATGATTGTTGGTGTTATATGTAATGATGATGGTTGATGTTTATGTAGTGACGATGGGTTGTGTTATATGTAGTGATGATGGGTGGTGTTATATGTAGTGACGATGGGTTGTGTTATGTGTAGTGATGATGGTTGGTGTTATATGTAGTGATGATGGTTGATGTTTATGTAGTGACGATGGGTTGTGTTGTATGTAGTGACGATGGGTGGTGATATATGTAGGTATGATGGTTGGTGTCATATTTAGTGATGATGGTTGATGTTTATGTAGTGACAATGGGTTGTGGTTTTATGGAGTGATGATGGTTGGTGTTATATGTAGTGATGATGGTTGATGTTTATGTAGTGATGATGGGTTGTGTTACATGTAGTGATGATGGTTGGTGTTATATGTAGTGATGGTGGTTGATGATTATGATGTGACGATGGGTTGTGTTATATGTAGTGACGATGGGTGGTGATATATGTAGGTATGATTGTTGGTGTTATTTGTAGTGATGATGGTTGATGTTTATGTAGTGACAATGGGTTGTGTTATATGTAGTGATGATGGTTGGTGTTGCATGTAGTGATGATGGTTGATGTTTATGTAGTGACGATGGGTTGTGTTATATGTAGTGATGATGGGTGGTGATATATGTAGATATGATGGTTGGTGTTATATGTAGTGATGATGGTTGATGTTTATGTAGTGACAATGGGTTGTGTTCTATGGAGTGATGATGGTTGGTGTAATATGTAGTGATGATGGTTGATGTTTACGTAGTGATGATGGGTTGCGTTACATGTAGTGATGATGGTTGGTGGTAAATGCAGTGATGATGGATGTTGTTATATGTAGTGACGATGGGTTGTGTTATATGTACTGATGATGGTTGGTGTTATATGTAGTGATGGTGGTTGATGTTTATGTGATGACGATGGGTTGTGTTATATGTAGTGATGATGGTTGGTGTTATATGTAGTGACGATGGGTTGTGTTATATGTAGTGACGATGGGTGGTGTTATATGTAGGTATGATGGTTGGTGTTATATGTAGTGATGATGGGTTGTGTTATATGTAGTGACGATGGGTGGTGTTATATGTAGTGATGATGGTTGGTGTTATATGTAGTGATGATGGATGATGTTTATGTAGTGACGATGGGTTGTGTTATATGTTGTGACGATGGGTGGTGATTTATGTAGGTATGAAGGTTGGTGTTATATGTAGTGATGATGGTTGATATTTATGTAGTGACAATGGGTTGTGTTATATGCAGTGATGATGGTTGGTGTTATATGTAGTGATGATGGTTGATGTTTACGTAGTGATGATGGATTGTGTTACATGTAGTGATGATGGTTGGTGGTAATGTACTGATGATGGATGGTGTTATATGTAGTGACGATGGGTTGTGTTATATGTACTGATGATGGTTGGTGTTATATGTAGTGATGATGGTTGATGTTTATGTAGTGACGATGGGTTGTGTTATATGTAGTTATGATGGTTGGTGTTATATGTAGTGACGATGGGTTGTGTTATATGTAGTGACGATGGGTGGTGTTATATGTAGGTATGATGGTTGGTGTTATATGTAGGGATGATGGATGGTGTTATATGTAGTGACGATAGGTTGTGTAATATGTACTGATGATGGTTGGTGTTATACGTAATGATGATGGATGGTGTTATATGTAGTGACGATGGGTGGAGTTATATGTAGTGATGATGGTTGATGTTTATGTAGTGACGATAGGTAGTGTTATATGTAGGTATGATGGTTGGTGTTATATGTAGTGACGATGGGTGGCTATTTATGTAGGTATAAAGGTTGGTGTTATATGTAGTGATGATGGTTGATATTTATGTAGTGACAATGGGTTGTGTTATATGTAGTGATGATGGTTGGTGTTATATGTAGTAATGACGGATGGTGTTATATGTAGTGACGATGGGTTGTGTTATATGTACTGATGATGGTTGGTGTTATATGTAGTGATGATGGTTGATGTTTATGTAGTGACGATGGGTTGTGTTATATGAAGTGATGATGGTTGGTGTTATATGTAGTGACGATGGGTTGTGTTATATGTAGTGACGATGGGTGGTGTTATATGTAGGTATGATGGTTGGTGTTATATGTAGTGATGATGGGTTGTGTTATATGTAGTGACGATGGATGGTGTTATATGTAGTGATGATGGTTAGTGTTATATGCAGTGATGATGGTTGATGTTTATGTAGTGACGATGGGTTGTGTTATATGTAGTGATGATGGTTGGTGTTATATGTAGTGACGATGGGTTGTGTTATATGTAGTGACAATGGATGGTGTTATATGTAGGTATGATGGTTGGTGTTATATGTAGTGATGATTGTTTGTATTATATGTAGTGACGATGGGTGGTGTTATATGTAGTGATGATGGTTGGTGTTATATGTAGTGATGATGGTTGATGTTTATGTGGTGACAATAGGTTGTGTTATATGTAGTGATGATGGTTGGTGTTATATGTAGTGATGATGGTTGATGATTATGTAGTGACGATGGGTTGTGTTATGTGTAGTGACGATGGGTGGTGATATATGTAGGTATGATGGTTGGTGTTATATGTATTGATGATGGTTGATGTTTATGTAGTGACAATGTGTTGTGTTATATGTAGTGATGATGGTTGGTGTTATATGTAGTGATGATGGATGGTGTTATATGTAGTGACGATGGGTTGTGTTATATGTACTGATGATGGTTGGTGTTATATGTAGTGATAATGGTTGATGTTTATGTAGTGACGATGGGTTGTGTTATATGTTGTGATGATGGTTGTTGTTTATGTAGTGCCGATGGGTGGTGATATATGTAGGTATGATGATTGGTGTTATATGTATTGATGATGGTTGATGTTTATGTAGTGACAATGTGTTGTGTTATATGTAGTGATGGTGGTTGGTGTTATATGTAGTGATGATGGATGGTGTTATATGTAGTGACGATGGGTGGTGTTATATGTAGGTATGATGGTTGGTGTTATATGTAATGATGATGGGTTGTGTTATATGTATTGACGATGGGTGGTGTTATATGTAGTGATGATGGTTGGTGTTATATGTAGTGATGATGGTTGATGTTTATGTAGTGACGATAGGTTGTGTTGTATGTAGTGATGATGGTTGGTGTTATATGTAGTGATGATGGTTGATGATTATGTAGTGACGATGGGTTGTGTTATATCTAGTGACGATGGGTGGTGATATATGTAGGTATGATGGTTGGTATTATATGTAGTGATGATGGTTGATGTTCATTTAGTTACAATGGGTTGTGTTATATATAGTGATAATGCTTGGTGTTATATGTAGTGATGATGGTTGATATTATATGTAGTGATGATGGTTGATGTTTATGTAGTGACGATGGGTTGTGTTATATGTAGTGATGATGGTTAGTGTTATATGGAGTGACGATGGGTTGTGTTACATTTAGTGACGATGGGTGGTGTTATATGTAGTTATGATGGTTGGTGTTATATGTAGTGATGATGGGTTGTGTTATATGTAGTGACGATGGGTGGTGTTATATGTAGTGATGATGGTTGGTGTTATATGTAGTGATGATGGTTGATGTTTATGTAGTGACGATGGGTTGTGTTATATATAGTGATGATGGGTGGTGATATATGTAGGTATGATGGTTGGTGTTATATGTAGTGATGATGGTTGATGTTTATGTAGTGACAATGGGTTGTGTTATATGGAGTGATGATGGTTGGTGTTATATGTAGTGATGATGGATGGTGTTATATGTAGTGACGATGGGTTGTGTTATATGTACTGATGATGGATGGTGTTATATGTAGTGATGATGGTTGATGTTTATGTAGTGACGATGGGTTGTGATATATGTAGTGATGATGGGTGGTGTTATAGGTAGTGACGATGGGTTGTGTTATATGTAGTGACGATGGGTGGTGTTATATGTAGGTATGATGGTTGGTTTTATATGTAGTGATGATGGGTTGTATTATATGTAGTGACGATGGGTGGTGATATATGTAGGTATGATGGTTGGTGTCATATGTAGTGATGATGGTTGATGTTTATGTAGTGACAATGGGTTGTGTTATATGGAGTGATGATGGTTGGTGTTATATGTAGTGATGATGGTTGATGTTTATGTAGTGATGATGGGTTGTGTTACATGTACTGATGATGGTTGGTGTTATATGTAGTGATGATGGTTGATGATTATGAAGTGACGATGGGTTGTGTTATATGTAGTGACGATGGGTGGTGATATATGTAGGTATGATTGTTGGTGTTATATGTAGTGATGATGGTTGATGTTTATGTAGTGACAATGGGTTGTGTTATATGTAGTGATGATAGTTGGTGTTATATGTAGTGATGATGGATAGTGTTATATGTATTGACGATGGGTTGTGTTATATGTAGTGATGATGGTTGGTGTTATATGTAGTGATGATGGTTGATGTTTATGTAGTGACGATGGGTTGTGTTATATGTAGTGATGATGGTTGGTGTTATATGTAGTGACGATGGGTTATGTTATATGTAGTGACGATGGGTGGTGTTATATGTAGGTATGATGGTTGGTGTTATATGTAGGTATGATGGTTGGTGTTATATGTAGTGATGATGGATGGTGTTATATGTAGTGACGATCGGTTGTGTAATATGTACTGATGATGGTTGGTGTTATATGTAATGATGATGGATGGTGTTATATGTAGTGACGATAAGTTGTGTTATATGTAGTGACGATGGGTGGAGTTATATGTAGTGATGATGGTTGATGTTTATGTAGTGACGATAGGTTGTGTTATATGTAGTGATGATGGTTGGTGTTATATGTAGTGATGATGGTTGATGATTATGTAGTGACGATGGGTTGTGTTATATGTAGTGACGATGGGTGGTGATATATGTAGGTATGATGGTTGGTGTTATATGTAGTGATGATGGTTGATGTTTATGTAGTGACAATGGGTTGTGTTATATGTAGTGATGATGGATGATGTTATATGTAGTGATGATGGTTGGTGTTATATGAAGTGACGATGAGTTGTGTTATATGTAGTGACGATGGGTGGTCTTATATGTAGGTATGATGGTTGGTGTTATATGTAGTGATGATGGTTGATGTTTATGTAAGTGACGAAGGGCAGTGTTATATGTAGTGATAATGGGTGGTGTTCTATGTAGTGATGATGCATGGTGTTATATGAAGTGACGATGGGTTGTGTTATTTGTACTGATGATGGTTGGTGTTATGTGTAGTGATGATGGTTGATGTTTATGTAGTGACGATGGGTTGTGTTATATGTAGTGATGATGGTTGGTGTTATATGTAGTGACGATGGGTTGTGTTATATGTAGTGACATTGGGTGGTGTTATATGTAGGAATGATGGTTGGTGTTATATTAGTGATGATTGGTTATATTATATGTAGTGACGATGGGTGGTGTTATATGTAGTGATGATGGTTGGTGTTATATGCAGTGATGATGGTTGATTTTATGTGGTGACGATAGGTTGTGTTATATGTAGTGATGATGGTTGGTGTTATATGTAGTGATGATGGTTGATGATTATGTAGTGACGATGGGTTGTGTTATATGTAGTGATGATGGGTGGTGATATATGTAGGTATGATGGTTGGTGTTATATGTATTGATGATGGTTGATGTTTATGTAGTGACAATGTGTTGTGTTATATGTAGTGATGATGGGTGGTGTTATATGTAGTGATGATGGATGGTGTTATATGTAGTGACGATGGGTTGTGTTAAATGTACTGATGATGGTTGGTGTTATATGTAGTGATAATGGTTGATGTTTATGTAGTGACGATGGGTTGTGTTATATGTAGTGATGATGGTTGTTGTTTATGTAGTGCCGATGGGTGGTGATATATGTATTGATGATGGTTGATGTTTATGTAGTGACAATGTGTTGTGTTATATGTAGTGATGATGGTTGGTGTTATATGTAGTGATGATGGATGGTGTTATATGTAGTGACGATGGGTGGTGTTATATGTAGGTATGATGGTTGGTGTTATATGTAATGATGATGGGTTGTGTTATATGTAGTGACGATGGGTGGTGTTATATGTAGTGATGATGGTTGGTGTTATATGTAGTGATGATGGTTGATGTTTATGTAGTGACGATAGGTTGTGTTGTATGTAGTGATGATGGTGGGTGTTATATGTAGTGATGATGGTTGATGTTTATGTAGTGACGATGGGATGTGTTATATATAGTGACGATGGGTGGTGATATATGTAGGTATGATGGTTGGTGTTATATGTAGTGATGATGGTTGATGCTTATGTAGTGACAATGGGTTGTGTTATATGGAGTGATGATGGTTGGTGTTATATGTAGTGATGATGGTTGATGTTTACGTAGTGATGATGGGATGTGTTATATGTAGTGATGATGGTTGGTGTTATATGTAGTGATGATGGATGGTGTTATATGTAGTGACGATGGGTTGTGTTATATGTACTGATGATGGTTGGTGTTATATGTAGTGATGATGGTTGATGTTCATGTAGTGACGATGGGTTGTGTTATATGTAGTGATGATGGGTGGTGTTATATGTAGTGACGATGGGTTGTGTTATATGTAAGACGATGGTGTGTTATGATGTAGATGATGGTTGGTGCTATATGGGTGATGATGGGTTGTGTTATATGTAGTGACGATGGGTGGTGTTATGTGTAGTGATGATGGCTGGTTATATGTAGTGATGATGGCTGATGCTTATGTAGTGACGATGGGTTGTGCTGCTGCATGTAGTGACGATGGGTGGTGATATATGTAGGGTATGATGGTTGGCGTCATATTTAGTGATGATGGTTGATGTTATGTAGTGACAATGGGCTGTTTATATGGAGTGATGATGGTTGTGTTATATGTAGTGATGATGGTTGATGCTTATGTGTGATATGGGTTGTGTTACATGTAGTGATGATGTTGGTTTATATGTAGTGATGATGGTTGGATTATGAAGTACGATGGGTTGTTTATGTAGTGACGATGGGTTGGTGATATATGTAGGTATGATTGTTGGTGTTATATGTAGTGATGATGGTTGATGTTTGCAGTGACAATGGGTTGTGTTATATGTAGTGATGATGGTTGGTGTTATATGTAGTGATGATGGATGGTGTTATATGTATTGACGATGGGTTGTGTTATATGTAGTGATGATGGTTGGTGTTATATGTAGTGATGATGGTTGATGTTCATGTAGTGACGATGGGTTGTGTTATATGTAGTGATGATGGTTGTTGTTTATGTAGTGCCGATGGGTTGTGTTATATGTAGTGACAATGGGTGGTGTTATATGTAGGTATGATGGTTGGTGTTATATGTATTGACGATAGGTTGTGTTATATGTACTGATGATGGTTGGTGTTATATGTAGTGATGATGGTTGATGTTTATGTAGTGATGATGGGTTGTGTTATATGTAGTGATGATGGTTGGTATTATATGTAGTGATGATGGGTTGTGTTATATGTAGTGACGATGGGTGGTGTTATAAGTAGTGATGATGGATGGTGTTATATGTAGTGATGATGGTTGATGTTTATGTAGTGACGATGGGTGGTGTATATGTAGTGACGATGGGTGGTGATATATGTAGGTATGTTGGTTGGTGTTATATGTAGTGATGATGGTTGATGTTTATGTAGTGACAATGGGTTGTGTTATATGGAGTGATGATGGTTGGTGTTATATGTAGTGATGATGGTTGATGTTTACGTAGTGATGATGGGTTGTGTTACATGTAGTGATGATTGTTGGTGGTAAATGTAGTGATGATGGATGGTGTTATATGTAGTGATGATGGTTGATGTTTATGTAGTGACGATGGGTTGTGATATATGTAGTGACGATGGGTGGTGATATATGTAGGTATGTTGGTTGGTGTTATATGTAGTGATGATGGTTGATGTTTATGTAGTGACAATGGGTTGTGTTATATGTAGTGATGATGGTTGGTGTTATATGTAGTGATGACGGATGGTGTTATATGTAGTGACGATGGGTTGTGTTATATCTACTGATGATGGTTGGTGTTATATGTAGTGATGATGATACGTTTATGTAGTGACGATGGTTGTGTTATATGTAGTGATGATGGTTGAACATGTAGCACGATGGCTGCGTTACATGTAGTGACGACGGTGGTGCCATATGTATGATGGTTGGTGTTATATGTAGTGATGATGGGTTGTGTTGTATGTAGTGACGATGGGTGGTGTTATATGTAGTGATGATGGTTGGTGTTATATGTAGTGATGATGGTTGATGTTTATGTAGTGACGATAGGTTGTGTTGCATGTAGTGATGATGGTTGGTGTTATATGTAGTGATGATGGTTGATGATTATGTAGTGACCATGGGTTGTGTTATATGTAGTGACGATGGGTGGTGATATATGTAGGTATGATGGTTGGTGTTATATGTAGTGATGATGGTTGATGTTTATGTAGTGACAATGGGTTGTGTTATATATATTGATGATGGTTGGTGTTATATGTAGTGATGATGGATGGTGTTATATGTAGTGACGATGGGTTGTGATATATGTCGTGATGATGGGTGGTGTTATATGTAGTGATAATGGGTGGTGTTACATGTAGTGATCATGGTTGATGTTTATGTAGTGACGATGGGCTGTGTTATATGTAGTGATGATGGTTGGTGTTAAATGTAGTGATGATGGTTGATGTCTATGTCGTGACGATGGGTTGCGTTATATGTAGTGATGATGGTTGGTGTTATATGTAGTGATGATGGATGGTGTTATATGTAGTGACGATTGGTTGTGTTATATGTACAGATGATGGTTGGTGTTATATGTAGTGATTGGTGTTATATGTAGTGATGATGGTTGATGTTTATGTAGTGACGATGGGTTGTGTTATATGTAGTGATGATGGTTGTTGTTTATGTAGTGCCGATGGGTTGTGTTATATGTGGTGACGATGGGTGGTGTTATATGTAGGTATGATGGTTGTTGTTATACGTATTGACGATGGGTTGTGTTATATGTACTGATGATGGTTGGTGTTATATGTTGTGATGATTCGTTGATGTTTATGTAGTGACGATGGGTTGTGTTATATGTAGTGATGATGGTTGGTGTTATATGTAGTGATGATGGGTTGTGTTATATGTAGTGACGATGGGTGGTGTTATATGTAGTGATGATGGTTGGTGTTATATGTAGTGATGATGGATGATGTTTATGTAGTGACGATGGGTTGTGTTATATGTAGTGACGATGGGTGGTGTTATATGTAGTGATGATGGGTTGTGTTATATGTGTTCGTGTTCTGGGTAATAAGTTCAATATACAGGAGCGAACACTAACACCTGTATAGATTTTGTAGGTTCGATTTACTGGATAAGAGATATGTACACAAGGGGAGTAGCGCTCTTCAACCTGTCCGCTGGTCAACTGCTCTATAGACGACGTATGGCAAGTGATACATTAGCAGCTTCCATACGTCGCCGGGCACATTAATTAAGCATGTGGGACATTGATAAATACATTGCCACACGCTGCTAGCTAGGCTAAATAAATAATACATAAATGGAGCACATACATAATATACATAGCATAATATAAATACAGCATACAGAATATACATACACCTCCCTCCCCCCTATGCGCTCATAGCAACGTCTTGAGCGGACCTTTTCTTTTGGATCCGTTCTGAGCGTCGAGGGACTAGATCACTGGGAAGGGTATGGGACTCAACACTGGTGGCGGGGTCAGCAGAAGGCATTGTTACGGGGCGGAGAAAACGGCGGTTCCTCCACCACACACGACCACTGGGTAACCGCACCTGGTAGTCCCGTGACCTACCGAGACCCATGGCTACGCCTACTTTGTCCCAACGTAGGGAGGTCGGGTCCTGAACACGGACTTGGGTGCCGACACTCAACCTGGGGAGAGAACGGGCGTGGTCGTTGTAGCGGGCGACGACGTCCTGAACACGTTCGGCGGCTCGGCGATCACAATCCTCTGTGTTGGCCTGCCACTCCTTGGAGAAGGATTGAGGGTGAGCAAGGACACAAGAACGAAGGGGGCGTCCATACAAAACCTGGGCAGGGGAGCGTCCGGTGTAGTTAGGTGTGTTGCGGAGTTCAAGAAGACCCCGGTCGAAGGCCTCGCAGTCAATGTTCCCAGAAGGGGCCACCTTAAGGATGAGGTGCTTCAGGGATTTGACAGCAGCTTCAGCGTGGCCGTTGGACTGCGGGTAATGGGGCGATGACAACACATGCCGGACTCCCCATCGGTCAAGGAACACAGCAAAGTCCCGGCTTGTGAACTGAGGCCCTCCGTCGGTTCGCAGGCGCACAGGAACGCCCACGTCACGGAAGTAGTGGCGGAACTTGCTGATGGTGGCGGCAGACGTCGTGTCATTACCGTACTTGATGACAACCAGCCAACCAGAGAGACGGTCGATGATAACAAGGAAGGACTTTCCTGACACAGAGAAAAAGTCGGCTGACACAGACTCAAAGGGGCGGGTGGGGTTGTCGTCACTCATGAAGGGTTCCTGCTGCTGGCTGGGTTGTAGTACTTGGCAGGGCTCACACGCACGGACAACATTGGAGATGTCGGAGTTGATGCCGGGCCAGAACACAGTCTGTCGTGCACGTCGTTTGGTGGCTTCAGCTCCACGGTGACTGTCGTGAAGGCGAGCCAAGACGTGGGGTCGTGATGCAGCAGGGACAACTACACGTGCTCCGTACAGAACAAGGTCTCCGTCGCAGTAGAGTTCATTGCGGAGTTTCCAATACGGGAGCAGGGTGTTGTGAAGATCGTAGCGGTTGCTAGGAAATCCATTCCTCACACACTCGACAAGTCGGACGTAGGAAGGGTCATCTCGGGCCGCTGTTCGAAGGTCCTCCATTGCCTTGTCGTCATCTGGTGACAGGTCCGAACGAAGGGATTGGACGGCATGGAGAGTGACCACAGTCCTGACGGAAAGAGCGAGGTCGGCGTCGAGCACATGGTCTTCTGGAGTAGGGCGGCTGACAGGAGAGCGGGATAAGGCATCAGGGATGCAGAGCTTTTTACCAGCACGCCACACTGCTGTGAAGATGTACGCCGAGAGCTTCTCTTTCAGACGCTGGAGGCGAGGGTTCTCAACGGCGTCCAGCGTGTAGTGGTTGAGGATCGGGACAAGCGGGCGATGGTCGGTCACTAGGTGAAAGTGTTGCAGGCCTATGAGGTAAAACCTGCACTTGGACATCGCCCAAACCACAGCCAACAGCTCCAACTCAATAGTGGCGTAGCGCGTCTCAGTGTCAGAGAGGAAACGCGAGCCACACTGGACGAGCCGGAACTGCCCTCCACCATGATCCTGCAGTAGGGCGTATCCCACGCCATACAAGCGTGAGGCATCTGTCTGCAGAACTGTCGGCAAGGCTGGGTCAAACGTGGCGAGGACGGGTGGACGAGACAGGGCCTGTTTCACTTGCTGGAAGGCCTTGTCGTGGTCGGGGGTCCACAGGAATGTCCTCTTGGGGCTCATCAGGGGGCGAAGTGGTTGAGCAGCTGCGGAGATGTCCGACGAAAACTCTGCTATCTGGTTGACGAGACCGATGAAGGACCTCAAGTCGGTGAGGTTAGCAGGGGTGGGAAAATCCGTGATAGCGCGGACCTTTTCCGGGTCAGCTGCGATACCATTCCCTGAGAGGGTGTACCCACAAAAGTCAACTGAAGAGCTGGCCAGAACAAACTTGTCGGCATTTAGGGTAATGCAGTGCTTCCGGCACCTGTTGAGTACCTCGTAGATATGGCAGAGGTGATCCATATAATCCTCGTCGTACACGAGTATGTCGTCGACCACTTTCACGCAGTTTGCCAGACCTTGTAGAGCCATATCACCTCGAAGACAGAAAGCGTCACCTGTAGCGGCGAATCCCATGGGGCCACGGCAATAACTGTAACGTCCATGCGGGGTGATGAAAGTTGTGAGTGGTCGGTCTTCTTCGGCAAGCTCTATCTGCCAGTATCCACACAAGGCGTCCATCGTCGTGAAGAAGCGCGCCTTCGGGTTCACACTGCGTATAGCTGCAAAGGGCGTGGGAGAAGGGTGCACAGGACGAGACACCTGGCTGTTGAGCTTGGAGAGGTCAGTGGTGATCCGAACACCACCTTTAGGTTTTGCGACGACACCATAGAGTGACACCATGGAGATGGGTCATCGCCGGTTGGTGCAATAATTTCTTGGGCGACCATGGAGTCCAGCTCGTTTTTGACCGCCTCGCGGAAGGCCAGGGGAACCAGTCGAGGGGTGTAAATAGCGAAGGGCTTCGTGTCGTCCCTCAGGTGGATCCTCATGGGGGGACCTGCCATCTTCTTGAGAGGCTTGGATTCCAGAGCGGACTTGGTCACCAGAACATCGCTGAATTCCTTCAGGAAGTACTTCCGAGCATCCGAAGGAGAGGTGTCACTGGCAAGAGGCAGGGGTAGGACGGCAGCAGGGTCGTTGCTGCTCCCTTTTTGCACCCTGTTGGCGTGTTTTACCTCAAGAATAGGTTTGGGGAAGTCCTGGGAGATGATGGCCAACTCTTGACAATGTCTGTAGGACAGCAAAGGAGTTGGGACACCGTTATGCACATCAATCCAGGCTTGACACGACCTGTTGCCAAAGGTGACTTGTGCTTGGAGTGAACCCAGGGCCGGGGTCATCTGTGAATCATCTGCCATAAAGCGGAGATCCTTGGGGGGCTGTCCTAGATCACTTGGAGAGAGCCCCAAGCATTGCAAATGCTGGGGACCGATGACTGTAGCATCAGCGCCGGTGTCGGGCAACATCTGAAGACGGGATGACACACTGCGGTAGGTCACAATGACACTGATGTACTGGGGGACTTTGGTCCTGGAACGCGGGGGGGAGCACACATTCCTAATATGGCTCGAGCGTTGTCCAGGGTCGTCATGCTTCTGATTGGAAGACTGTGGGCGGCCCTCTCTGGTGGAAGGGAGCTGAAGCTTCCGCCGACGCTGTCCCTTGGGTTTGTTGGAAGGGCAACACTTGTCATAGTGGCCCAGACGACCGCACACATTGCACTGGACGCGTTTGGCTGGGCACCGTACTGTGAGTGACCAGTGGCCCTTAAGGTCAGAACTGTTGCATGTAGACTCAGCAGCTGGACACGCCTGTGTTCCGTGCTGCTTACCACAGTTGTTACAAAATGAACCGGGCGTGGACGTGGTGGGCGAAGGCGTAGGAACAGACTTCTTGTCCTTGTACCGGGACACAGCGCGTACAGCTGTAGGGGGAGCTCGGATGGCAGAGGTGGCACACCTGGCAGCCTCATAGGAGCGACATATCGTCAACATATCCTGAAGAGAAGAGGAAGAGTCGAGGGAGGTGAGGCGTTGGACAAGTTCCTCGTCCTTAACACCCATCAGGATCACCTGCTTCAACTGGGTCTCCTCGCACTGCTGGAGGTGGCCTAGACATATATCTACCTCTTCCGAGGCTCTCTTAAGACGTACATAAAAGGCGTCAAAAGTCTCACCCTCCATCTGTCTGCAGCTAAACAATTCCCTCCTGCGCAGAGCTCCATTCTGCTGTCCTTTGATGTGCCGTTGTAGAATGTCCAGTACCTCCTCTACAGACAACGAAGAGGTCGGAGGTACCTGCAACGTATGTTCTAAGACACGCTGAATTTCCAAGGACAGGCACAAAAGCAGCTGGATGAGTTGTTTAGGCTGTGACAAACTCTGGAGATCCACCATTGTAGAATAATCAGTCCACCGTCGCCGCCATTCACGAAAAGTCTGGAAAGTCACATCAGGCTTCAAGATGGGCGGTGTTTGAGCAGCTGCTTTAGGTGGGGCTGGGGGGCGTAAAGGAAGCATTGGTGAGGTATCTGAACCAGTCAGTATCGAGGCAGTGTTAGAGCCAGGGGCTTGGTTAACAGTGAGGCGAGATATCAAAGCTTCAAACCGTGCACTGTCTTCCAATCTCCGTTGGTGGTCTCTCTCTGCCTCTGCTTGTCTTCTGCGTTCGTCTGCCGCACGTCTGTTAGCTTCATCCTCGCGCCTTTCATCTCTCATAAACTCCATTAAAGCAATTATCTCCGGAGACAACGCTGAATATCGAGGTGAAGGGCTGCGCGATGTTGTGGTAGCTGGGGCGTCATGGTCAGCCTGGTCATCCATCTCTGCGGAGCTATCATCCGACTGACTCATCCGGGCGCTGGCTCCACGGCTACGTAAGGCACGAGACATAACTACTTCATCTGTGTACTGTGTCTAAATCAGTGTTGACCGGTCAGCCCGTCGTATCAACAAGATCTCAGACAAAAAATTAATTAAATACACAGATAAGTAGATTATATATATAAAATATATATAAGGCAATCGCCGATGTCAGTGTGTTAATACATGTATGTGTGTGTGCCAGGCGGGCGAGAGCGTCCCGCCTCGAGCTGTGAGGGGGGTGGAGACGACACTGTGAGGGGGGGTGGAGACGATGACTAGCGGCAGTTACCCTCCAGGCTTCGCGAGGGGAGGTGTACTGAAGTCTACTCCTTACAAATGCCCAGAACATGCCGTGTACCTTGGGAATCCCTTAGAACAAGGTCACACATGAATGGCACGAAACACACAATGCACTAAACACTTCACAGAAAATCACTGTCACTGACACTGCTCAAAGTTGCTAAATTCTTCGAGGAGGGGTGGCGGGCGGCGGTTGGTTGACACAGGGAAGGAGTCCATAAGCCGGCTTTCCACAAACTTTGCACTGTCACTCGTAATTATCCAGTAAAACCAGTTCACTGCGCCATGTTCGTGTTCTGGGTAATAAGTTCAATATACAGGAGCGAACACAAACACCTGTATAGATTTTGTAGGTTCGATTTACTGGATAAGAGATATGTACACAAGGGGAGTAGTGCCCTCCGACCTGTCTGCTTGTCAACTGCTCTATAGACGACGTATGGCAAGTGATACATTAGCAGCTTCCATACGTCGCCAGGCACATTAATTAAGCATGTGGGACATTGATAATAACATTGCCACACGCTGCTAGCTAGGCTAAATAAATAATACATAAATGGAGCACATACATAATATACATAGCATAATATAAATACAGCATACAGAATATACATACAATATGTACTGATGATGGTTGGTGTTACATGTAGTGATGATGGTTGATGTTTATGTAGTGACGATGGGTTGTGTTATATGTAGTGACGATGGGTGGTGTTATATGTAGTGATGATGGTTGGTGTTATATGTAGTGATGATGGATGGTGTTATATTTAGTGACGATAGGTTGTGTTATATGTAGTGACGATGGGTGGAGTAATATTTAGGGATGATGGTTGATGTTTATGTAGTGACGATGGGTTGTGTTATATGTAGTGATGATGGGTGGTGTTATATGTAGTGATGATGGAGGGTGTTATATGTAGTGACGATAGGTTGTGTAATATGTACTGATGATGGTTGGTGTTATATGTAGTGATGATGGATGGTGTTATATGTAGTGACGATAAGTTGTGTTATATGTAGTGACGATGGGTGGAGTTATATGTAGTGATGATGGTTGATGTTTATGTAGTGACGATAGGTTGTGTTATATGTAGTGATGATGGTTGGTGTTATATGTAGTGACGATGGGTTG
>NW_024757780.1:0-32489 GCF_018991925.1 Homarus americanus
TGGGAAAGCGGCAGGGCGGGTGTGTGTTCTATCCACCGATTCATTAGCAAAACAAAGACACTCCTAATTAGGCCCTGATTACTCTTGCCAACTGGTGATCACTCATTTAACCCCTTCATAATTAGGCTTATTACGCCAAGTATTTTACACATACATATATCAAGGTGGTTATTGGGGGGGGGCCTCTCACCTTAACTGCTTATCACCTTACCTGTTTATTACCTGCCCTGCTTATCACCATCACTTACCTGATAATCATCTTACCTGCTCATTACCTCACCTGATTATCACCATCACTTACCTGCTAATCATCTTACCTGCTCATTACCTCACCTGATTATCACCATCACTTACCTGCTAATCATCTTACCTGCTCGTTACCTCACCTGATTATCACCATCACTTACCTGCTAATCATCTTACCTGCTCATTACCTCACCTGATTATCACCATCACTTACCTGCTAATCATCTTACCTGCTCGTTACCTCACCTGATTATCACCATCACCTTATCTACTTATCATCATCATCTCCGTTTCACTATTACATCACATCATTATATTAATTCTTTATGTCAGTTTGTTTACATAAGGTCAACCATCAATCCTCTATGTTTCTATTCCATATTGTTAAGTGACTTCTCTCTTTCATTAAGTTATTATCATCATTATTTATCTTTCTTTCCCATTTCTTTATTCTATTTTTGCATTCTCTCTCATTTTCTTCACTTTAACTCACTAATTAATACTTTATATATTTGTGTTTCAGATTGTAGAGTCATTTTTCTCATATTGTTTCGTAAATATTTGTTTTATCATCATCTATCTCTACCACGTTTTCATTCTATTAGTATTATTATTTCCCTCTATTTTTGTTGGTTTAAAATCGACAATCAATCTATTATGTTTTATATTTTAATTATTCCATATTGTAGAGTCAGTTTTCCCATATTGTTTCGTAGAGCAATTAGTCCAAGTTTTTGGGAGAGAGTCAAGTCTGTTTTAATTTGTGGGAGTTTCTCTTAGACTTGAACACTTGCGGAGACTCCTGATTAGTTCCCCACACTCGGCATATGGGGCCTCCAAGACGCCTCTGACGTCATGGCTGAGTGGCTTTGTGATTCGTCGTGATCGTAGGGGGGGGGGGTGACGTCATGAAGAGTTGATTCACCACACAGTAATTTTGTGATTGGTGGTGATCGGGGAGGGGGGGGGTTATGACGTCATGGAGTCATTAGCTGATTCACCACACAGTAATTTTGTGATTGGTGGAGGTTGTGACGTCATTCAGTCATCAGCTGATTCACCACATTGATTAATTTTTGTGATTGGTAGAGATTGTTAAGGGAGGTTCTGACGTCACAAGACCAACACTCTTCAAATATAAAAGAGAAAAAACGAAAATGAAAGGAAACTGTTGTAATAATTAGAAATAAGACCAAAATAATTGCTCTCTAATTAAAACACTTCAAAGGCTCGAAAATAATCATGAATTCAGCATTTATTTTTATTCGTCTCGTTTCAGAGTTCTTCGTCTTATGGAGTTGACTAAGACGCGCTAAGAATACTGTAATTTTTCTCACTTAGTTGATATTATGTTTTAGTTAACGTAGAATACTGACCTTAGTTAACACGGGGAGCTTAGTTAACGTAGAATACTGACCTTAGTTAACACGGGGAGCTTAGTTAACGTAGAATACTGACCTTAGATTGCACGGGGAGCTTAGTTAACGTAGAATACTGACCTTAGTTAACACGGGGAGCTTAGTTAACGTAGAATACTGACCTTAGTTAACACGGGGAGCTTAGTTAACGTAGATACTGACTTAGTTAACACGGGGAGCTTAGTTAATGTAGTTACTGACTTAGTTAACATGGGGAGCTTAGTTAACGTAGAATACTGACCTTAGTTAACACGGGGAGCTTAGTTAACGTAGAATACTGACCTTAGTTAACACGGGGAGCTTAGTTAACGTAGAATACTGACCTTAGTTAACACGGGGAGCTTAGTTAACGTAGAATACTGACCTTAGTTAACACGGGGAGCTTAGTTAACGTAGAATACTGACCCGAGCTAACATGGGGAGCTTAGTTAACGTAGAATACTGATCTTAGTTAACACGGGGAGCTTAGTTAACGTAGAAGTCGATTGACCTGAAGTTAACACTTTGTTTTCTAGTTAACGTAGAATACTGAATCTTAATAACATCACGGTTTCTTAGTTAACGCGTAGAATACTGACCTTAGTTAACATGGGGAGCTTAGTTAACGCAGAATACTGACCTTAGTTAACATGGGAGCTAGTTAACGAATACTGACCTTAGTTAACATGGGGAGCCAGTTAAACGTGAATACTGGACCTTAGTTAACATGTATTTTATTAACGTAGAATACCGACCTTAGTTAACATGGGGAGCGAGATTACTGACCTTTATAATACGGGAGCTTAGTTAACGCAGAATACTGACCTTAGTTAAATGAGTTTTAGTTAACGTAGAATACTGACCTTAGTTAACACGGGGAGCTTATTTAATGTAGAATACTGACCTTAGTTAACACGGGGAGCTTAGTTAACGTAGAATACTGACCTTAGTTAAAATGGGGAGCTTATTTAACGTAGAATACTGACCTTAGTTAACACGGGGAGCTTAGTTAACGTAGAATACTGACCTTAGTTAACATGGGGAGCTTAGTTAACGTAGAATACTGACCTTAGTTAACATGGGGAGCTTAGTTAACGTAGAATACTGACCTTAGTTAACACGGGGAGCTTAATTTAACGTAGAATACTGACCTGGCACATGGGGAGTTTTGAAGTTAATGCAGAATTATTTTAATTGAAGCTTAACATGGGGAGCTTAGTTAACGGTAATACTGACCTTAGTTAACACGTGTGGGGAGCTTAGTTAATGTAGTATCACTGACCTTAGTTAGCAAGTGTGTTTTCTTAGGTTAACGTAGAATACTGACCTTAGTTAACATGGGGAGCTTAGTTAACGTAGAATACTGACCTTAGTTAACATGGGGAGCTTAGTTAATGTAGATTACTGACCTTAGTTAACACGGGGAGCTTAGTTAACGTAGAATACTGACCTTAGTTAACATGGGGAGCTTAGTTAATGTAGAATACTCACCTTAGTTAACATGGGGAGCTTAGTTAAAATGCTGACTTCATTTAAGGTTCTGGTTTAGCTAACTTAACCTAACACTCTGACTTTAGTTAAAATTCTGACACCAGTTAACGTGCTGACATAGTTAACGTTCTGACATCAATTAACATCCTGATATCAGTTAACATGACCTCACCTCAGTTAACTTTCTGACATCACTTAACATCCTAACACCAGTTAACATCCTGACATCAGTTAATATCCTAACATCATTTAACATCCTGACAACATTTAACATCCTGACATCAGTTAACATCCTGACACCAGTTAATATCCTGACATCATTTAACATCCTGACATCAGTTAACTTAGCTTGCTGACATCAGTCGAAACACAAACCTGACTGACTTCACCGTCCCTCAGCGGCTGTCTCGGGTTGGCTTGTGTTACCGGTCTCTGGTCGATACTACTGTCGTAAGGTATTGAGAGATGAAGAGATATAGAAGGCTGGAGATCTAAGGGGGATCGAAGACTCTCTGAGCCTCCTCCAAAATACTCTGATTCTCTTTTTTTTTCACGAGGTTTTTTTTAGGAGTGTGTGATTCTCTTTTAGGGGTGTGTGATTCTCTTTTAGGGGTGTGTGATTCTCTTTTAGGGGTGTGTGATTCTCTTTTAGGGGTGTGTGATTCTCTTTTAGGGGTGTGTGATTCTCTTTTAGGGTGTGTGATTCTTTAGGGTGTGTGATTCTCTTTAGGTGTGTGACTTTAGGGTGTGTGATCTTCTTTAGGGTGTGATTCTTTTTAGTGTGTGATTCTCTTTTAGGGGTGTGTGATTCTCTTTTAGGGGTGTGTGATTCTCTTTTAGGGGTGTGTGATTCTCTTTTAGGGGTGTGTGATTCTCTTTTAGGGGTGTGTGATTCTCTTTTAGGGAGTGTGTGATTCTCTTTTAGGGGTATGTGATTCTCTTTTAGGGGAGTCTCTATAAGGAATGTTAAGTGAAGAACAATAAACACAATAAACATTCATGAGTGTGTGTTATGCAGCTAATGATTCAACATAACATTTTCACACGTCTGCAGTAAACATTTGATATTGTTATGAAATTCGACTTTAAACATCTGTAGAAGTGTTTTTTTACCTTTATTAAGTAAACATCGTACGTAAATTGTTAAATACGATTCGACATGGAAAATTTATTCACTGTTTTAGTTTATGTTTATTTAAGACTCTACGTATAATTATTAATATGTATAATACTGTTAACTACTTACCTTCACATTGTTATTCATGATCCTTCACTTAATAGATATAATACTGTTAATTACTTGCCTTCACAAAGTTATTCATGGTACATTTAATTATTCACGGACATAATCCTCTCAGCTCTTCATCTTTACCCTGTTATTCTTGTCTCCAGTTTTATTTTTTATTTATCATGAATGTGACCAACTGAGGCGGGGAACGTCGTGAGCCCGCCAGGTGAGTAAACAAAGCCGGGAGAGATGTCAAAGAGGTGGGTTACCTTCTGAGAGAGAGAGAGAGAGAGAGAGAGGGAGAGGGGGGGTGTCATGAGTAGTGGCAGGGAGGAAAGGAGGGGTTGAAGGGCTGGGTGAGGGAGGGAGGTGTAGGAAGGTTAATTAGGGTGAGGGAGGGAGGGATTTGAGGGCTGGGTGAGGGAGGGACGTGTAGGGAGGTTAATTAGGGTGAGGGAGGGAGGGATTTGAGGGCTGAGTGAGGGAGGTTAATTAGGGTGAGGGAGAATAGGATAAAAGGGTAAAGTGGGAAGGGAGGAATAGATGAGGGATGGAGGGCTGGGTGAAAAAAAGGAGGGGATAGGGGATAGGAGGGCTGGATGAGAGGGAGGGGGCTGCGTTAGGGGTGGCCGGGGAAGGGTTGGGTGAGGGAAGGGGGGAGGGGAGGAGGCTGGTCGGAGAGCGGGTTGGGGAAGGGAGGACGAGACGTGGAGGGGAGGGGAAGGTGGCGGAGCGAGGGAAGCAGGGGGGGGGGGCGACTTACTCTCTCTCTCACACAGTTCTCACTGTCTTTCCTGTTGCTTCCCTTCACACGTGTTTCATACATCTCAAGTTGATATATTTCTCACTATCTCACATGCACGTCTCAGAAACATGTAGGTCTCTTACACACATACAGGTCTCTCACGCACATATACAGGTCTCTCACGCAGATATACAGGTCTCTCACGCAGATATACAGGTCTCTCACGCACATATAGGTCTTGCACACGCACGCAGTTCTCACACACACACATACACACACGCAGGTTTCCCTTTTACACACACAGATCTCACACACACACACACACACACACACACACACACACACACACACACTTCCTCTCATAACTGGAGACCCTTCCTGTTACTCCATCAAGCGGCTCAGTGTAGAACCGTAACAGGAAGACACTACTTTCAGGAGCTGATGGTTGGAGAGGAAGGAAGTTTACGGGCACAATACAACTTGATATAGGGCACAATACAACTTGATATAGTCTATGTTAAGATTTAGGTTAGTTTAGGTTAGGGGTTGGTATAGGTTAGGTTACGTTAGGGGTTGGTTTAGGTTAGGTTAGGGGTTGGTTTAGGTTAGGTTAGGGGTTGGTTTAGGTTAGGTCACGTTAGGGGTTGGTATAGGTTAGGTGAGGTAAGGTTACCACATATTAAAGTCACCTAAAACTGATTTCTGCTAAATTTGGTGATAATTAACTACACAGGACATCATTACCACGTCAGAGTATAAACACGACTTATTTTCACCATTTATCTCAATCGGATTCAATTCTCCCAAATAAACCAGGAAAAAACGTGTTATAAAGAGGAGTGGATCCTACACCCACGGCACTAGAGGCTTTCAGTTCGCTTGTGAGGGAATATTTTTCTTGGGAGGTCAGCGAGGGTACATACAGACTGGTGGTGATATACTGTACTGTCGTGGACGGCGGAGGAGGTGAGATATAGGAACGAGAGATAGAAACGGATGTTGTGAGAGAGAGAGAGAGCGAGAGAGAGAGAGAGAGAGAGAAAGAGAGAGAGAGAGAGAGAGAGAGAGGTGTATTACTTAGATAGGGATGTTAAGTGAGAAGGTGTATTTGTGTGTGTGTGTGTGTGTGTGTGTGTGTGTGTGTGTGTGTGTGTGTCTATATGTATACATAATAATAAGTCTGAGTTGATAGAGAATATGTAATGTGATTTTTAAGTAGGAGGAATATGAGTCAAGAGGGTAGGGTAACTCTCTCTCTCTCTCTCTCTCTCTCTCTCTCTCTCTCTCTCTCTCTCTCTCTCTCTCTCTATCCTTTTACTCTTCCCTATCTCCCTCCTATATTTTCACTCCTCCCCTTCCTCCACTTCCCCCCTTCTGAACTCTTTATCCCTCATTCCCCCCTCCCTCCCTTTTCCTCTAACTTTGTTAACTATTTACCCCTCCCTCTCCCTTACTCCCTTCCTTCCTATAACTTTCCTATTCCTTCTATCCTTTTCTCACTCCCTTCCCTTCCTCCTTACTATCCCATTTCCTGCTCTCCACCTCCACTTTAAGCACCCAAACCCTTTCCCTCCCACCTTCCTTCCTTCCTTCCTTCCTACCCTCCCTCTCACCAAACCCTTCCTACCTCCCCACCCACTTCTCGTTCTGTCCCACCCTCCCTCTCACCTAACCTTCCTTCCTCCCCCTTCCTACCCACACTATACCATCCCTCCTACCCTCCCTCTCACCAAACCCTTCCTCCTTCCATTCCCACTCACTCCAACTTCTCCCACCCTCCCTCCTCCCTCCCTCCCTCCCTCCCTCCTCCTCCTCCTTCCCTGCCCTCCCTCTGCTCCCTCCTCCCCTGCTTCCTCCCCTGCCCTCCCCTGCTCCCCTGCCCTCCTCCCCACCCTGCCCTCCCCACCCTCAGCTCGGGGCGACAGAAGGCCTGTTGCTTCTTCGTGATGCAAAAATAATGTTTTCTGGCCGGGGGCGGTGGTGGGGAATCATGGCGTTTGTACTGCCTGTGTTTACATAGCTGATTCACCTCACAGAACCCCTGAATTATTTTATTATTCTGAATTATGAGATGGAACGTAGGGAGAGAGGGGAGAGGGAGGGAAGGGAGAGAGGGTAAGGTAAGAGAGAGAGAGAGAGAGAGAGAGGACAGTAAAAGAAATGGAATGGAGAGAGGGTAAAGGAAGAGAGACAGGGAAGTGCAGGCAACAGAAGGAGGGGAAGGAATGAAAGGGAAAATAGGGAAGAGGAAAGGGAGTTAGAGAGGGAAGAGAGAAGATGAAAAGGCAAAAGACTTGATTAAATGGAAGGAAAGAGAAAGGAAGAAAAATAGAAAGAAGATTAGAAGTAAAGAGAATGTACACTGGGAATAGGAACGAGGAAGATTATTAAGGAGAAGAAGCAACAAAAGAGAGGAAGAGGAGGAGGTGGAGAGAAAATCTAGTAACAATAAGACGATGAAGAAAAGTAGATAGAAAGAAGGAAATGATGAATAGGGGAGAGCATAGTAAGGTAGAAACGGGAGAGAGAGAGAGAGAGAGATGAATAACAGGAGGAATAGCAAGACAATGAAAGTAAACAAAGAAGAAGGGAAATATAGAAGAACAACAGAAAGGAAAAAAAAATAGCCAAAAAACGATAAAGGGGGAACAAGATAAAAATAAAAGAGAAACAAGACAGCGAAAGAGAATAGGAAGGAGAGAAAAACAAAACAAAAGAGAGAGAACTAAAGATAATGTAGAGAAGACAGGAACAACAACAACACAACACAACGGGCGTAAATATAATAACCCTGGTATAGTTTATCATGGGTAGGGGGTTATGTTATCGAGGCGGGCTATAATAATTACAGGTTATGGTAGCGGGGTGGGAGGGACGAGTTTCCTGATCTATTTAGAGTGCCATCAATCCCTGTGTATTATTCCTGGTGGTGAGAAGGAGGAGGAGGAGGAGGTGTATTTTATATTAGTCGTGTTGTTGGTTAGGTTAGGTTAGGTTAGGTTAGGTTAGGTTAGGTTATTTAGTCATTAATTTGTGTATATATTTGGATCTTTGTGTCTGTCTGTCTGTGTCTGTCTTTTTGTTTTGTCTGTCTGTCTGTCTGTCTGTGTGTTCCCTTATTCTCTGTCTGTATTTGTCTTTCTGTTTGTTTGTCTGTTCCCTTATTCTTTGTCTATTCGTCTTTCTTTGTCTGTCTGTCTGTCTGTCTGTCTGTGTCTGTCTTTCCGTATGTGTGTGTCTATCTGTCTCTGTTTGTCTGTGTGTGTCTGACCATCTATCTCTGTCTGTCTCTGTCTGTCTGTCCATCTGTCTCTCCGTGTCCCAGGAATGATAGCACTATGACCCTGATATATAGGACTAAATTACAGGTATTTGTACAGTATATAGGACAAATGGTTCACTGGAATAGACATATATAAGAGAATACATTAGGTGGGGATACATATTATATTCCTTATGGATAAATGTATATGTATGAATGTATAAATTTTTTGAGGGGAATGTTTGTATATAAGAATGAGTTTCATGTATAATTACCTGAATACATGGGAGATACATATGTGAATTGGGATACATATATGAGTTGGGATACATATGTGAGTTGGGATACATATGTGAGTTGGGATACATATGTGAGTTGGGATACATATGTGAGTTGGGATACATATGTGAGTTGGGATGCATATGTGAGTTGGGATACATATGTGAGTCGGGAGAAATAACAAGTGAAAGAAATTCCTGAATGGGTTTGGACTATTTTAGCTTTTATCTGTGATTTAGTTTCGTTTGTCAATATTATTTTTCCCGTCAGTGTTCGGTTATGTGTTATTGGAAGATAAATATTAATTCGCTCATTATTCTTACTCTCTTTTAAGACTAGTTTACGTTCACAAACTCCAAAGATTGATTTACTTTACGCTTTGCTTATTTTCCACGATGACACGGGCCACCCGCCTGCCTACCTACCTACCCGCCATCCAAACCACCCACCCACCCACCCACAAACCCACCCTCCCTGCCCCTCTCCGTCTCCCACCCCCTACCCCTCTCCGTCTCCCACCCCCTGCTCCTCGCCCTCTCCCTTCCCCCTCGTCTCGCGTATTAAAAACCCCCTGACGGCCAGAATTACCACACTGTAAAACTCCCCACCTGCCTCAGGGAGTCAGGTCTCAGTGGGTAATTAGTAGTAGTAGTGTGCAAGGCTCGTGTCGATCCTTTCTCTTACCTGCCCGTTCCATCCGATCCATTCCATGCGGCCCCATTCCATCAGCTTACCTGTCGAATTTATCGGCTCCTTTACCTATCCATTCCATCTGGTCTGTCGAATTTATCCCGTTCCACCTGTCTTTTTCATCTGGTCTGTTCATTTCTCCAGGTGTGCTAATTCCCCCATCTGTTCATTACACTATTCCATCTTTTCCATGTTTTCCTTCACCTATCCATTCCATCATCTAAATAATATAGTAAATTTTCCTATATTATAACCACTTGACTCAGTCCTCCTTAAAGACACAACGAATCCCACCCCGCTGTGTATGATACTACCCCTTACATCCTTCACCACTCTATTCCTCGAGATGGCTAGTTAGACTATCCACATCTTACAGTAACCCCTCCCCCATCACCGACTCCACCACCTATCCCCACCCACTTGCCTCATCCACCAATGCAGTTCACTAATTCTTGAGGTGATCTCAGTTGTACACACCCTCGTCTCCCCTCCCACCACCAGGGAGGTCCAGGAGTAGGGTCACAAAAGATTAAAAATGAGAGTCAACATTGAGGGAGAAGTGAGGGAGAAGTGAGGGTGGAAGTGAGGGAGTAAGTGAGGGAAGGAAGTGGGGGAGGAAGTGAGGGTAGAAGTAAGGGAGGAGGTGAGGGAGGAAGTGGGGAAGGAAGTGGGGGAGGAAGTGAGGGAGGAAGTAGGGGAGGAAGTAGGGAAGTAAGTGAGGGAGGAAGTAAGGAAGTCAGGGAGGAAGTAACCTGTACACGCTAAGGTTTAAAAGATAAATTTATCTTAATTATTATTTATTCTCAGTAGGAGGGAGAATAAATTATAGATGATAAAAAAAAAATCTTTTAAACTATAGATATAAAATAAATATAAACAAAACTCGAAAAAAAATCCCGTAAAAACAAGAGAAAGGAAAATAAACCTCAAAGATAAAGAAATAAACTAAATAAATAAAGTAAAGAATAAACTAAGAAATAATAAGTTAAAATCAACCACAAAATCGAGTTACTCAGCCAGAACGGCTTGAGAGAGAGAGAGAGAGAGAGAGAGAGAGAGAGAGACCACAACGTATCAATAATCCACAACACAAAAAAAAGAGTAAAAAAATGTACCTAATGCCTCACTTGACGTTAACTCGAGGTGGTGCTGTGGTCTAGTGTTTGTTCTGTGGCTAATCAATTAAGACGAGAGGAACAAGGTGAGCAAAAATGGGTGAGAGGAGTAGGGAGCCAAGAGTCAGGGATTGGTGCTTCAAGGGCTGTAAACAGACGGGTGATGGGGTGGTGAGGGCAAGAGGGAGGGGGTGGGGATGGGGTGGTGAGGGCAAGAGGAGGGGGGCATAGTGTGAGCAAAAAGGAGAGGGGGTGAGGCAAGAGGGGGGGTGGGTAGAGGGCAAGAGGGGAGGGGGTGGTGAGGGCAAGAGGGAGGGGGTGATGGGGTGAGGGCAAGAGGGAGGGGGGGTGATGGGCAGGAGGCAAGAGGGAGGGGGGTGATGGGGTGGAGGGCAAGAGGGAGGGGGTGGGGTGGTGGAGGGCAAGAGGGAGGAAGATGGGGTGGTGAGGGCAAGAGGGAGGGGGTGATGGGGTGAGGGCAAGAGGGTGGGGGTGTTGGGGGGGTAGGAGGGCAAGAGGGAGGGGTGGTGAGGGCAAGAGGGAGGGAGTGTTGGGGTGGTGAGGGCAAGAGGCAGGGGGTGATGATGTGATGAAGGGTGGGAGGGGAAGGGAAGGAAAGGATATTGGAGGAGTGAGGGAGTGAGAAGGAGGAGGGAGGTAAGGAAGGCTGGTGGGATGAAGGTATGGGAAGGAGAGGGAGGAGGAAGGGTTTGGGGGTGGTGTGAGGGAGTGGGAGGTAGATGGAGGTTTAGCTGGTTGAGTTAGGGATTGGGTCGAGAGAGGGAAAAAAAGAGAGGGGTGAGGGAGTGGGTGGGGAAGGTTAGGTTAGGTTAGGTTAGGTTAGGTTAGGTTAGGTTAGTGGTGGAAGTATTGTGAAGAGGAAGTGTCGCGGAGAGAGAGAGAGAGAGAGAGAGAGAGAGAGAGAGAGAGAGAGAGAGAGAGAGAGAGAGCAATGAACCAGACTCGTACCCTTGTGAGCACCAAGACTGAGTTAGCCAGCATCATTCTCAACAGCCAGCTTAACTTCCTCTCACCTCGCCTGTAAGATGTCATAACTCACACCCGGGGAAGATAAAGGTACTCTCAGTCAAGCAGTTCCAATTTAGATTAATGCTCGTAAAGGACCCCACCACCTCAAGCACTACGCTAGGTTGACGAACGATCGCCCGACGTAGGTGTCATAAGTGAGGAGGAGGAGGAGGAGGGGGAGTATTCAAGGACCACCACCTCAAGCACTACACTAGGTTGACGAACGATCGCCCGACGTAGGTTTCATAAGCGAGGAGGAGGAGGAGGAGGAGGAGGGAGAATATCAAGTGCTGGTAGCTGCTCTCGTGGGCGCTGTTAATGTGAGGCGGAGTTGAGTGTACAGATAAGTAGCTTCGGTGATGATGATGTTCTGCTCTGACGTTTATAGCTTCTCAGGGTGTTACAGCTCATGACGGGGACTATAGCTTACGTGTTTCTTTGTGTTAAAAAAATACTGATATATATTTACCTAAAAATGTTAACGTAGAGATTTTACAGTCGGATGAGAAATTTCCTGATGAAAATGAACTACAACTCACACCATCATCACGACCAGAAGAATTCAGTTTTACGCGGCATGTAACCAAACATATTTACCTCCTGTAGTAGTCAACCAACACACAGTTTCTGTCATCGGTGTTCGTGTACAATGAATGTTTTGGTCATCACGATCCTCTCTTGTTAGGCAGAGAATCCGAGGTAAGTTGTAGTCAGCCTCGAGACAGCAAGTTAAGATCAATAACATAATTCTCAGCCTTGAAATAGTGCTTGTTTGGATCTTTTCTTTGTTAAGAAAAAAGAGCATCGCAGATAATTTGAATTCAATTTCACAAATGGTCGAGTGTTGCGATATTATCAGTAGAGGACGAGGCTCCTCCCCCAGCAGTCATAGGACCGCTCCCAGGACGACACTGTGCATAATATAATGAGAGGCTCGGTAATACACACTGCGGGATGGCTGGCAGCAGTATACCCGCGGCGTAATATAATGACAACCAGGAACATATACACTTGTGTTTCACGCCGTTAGAGAAGGACTTGTAGTGATTCTCAAGATTGTTCTGTTCACTGGGAGGATGTTATTGAACTTAACGACCACGAGACTCAGTTCATTGTTGGCAATATCTGTTTTCGGATCTTGAAACGAAATGAGAATTTATATTAAAAGATGTGTAGTGTTTTTTGTTTTTTTCATGAATTTATTTTGGTGGAGAGTTATTAAGAGGAATGAAACCTGATTCATCCGGACACATAAATGAATCACTTCTGTCAAAAGCTTAAACGACAGATACTCAATATTATAACTTATATCAACCAGTTTTATATTATGTTAAAAAATAAAATAAAAATAAAAATATATATAACCTGTCTTTAATGATGTATGATAACCAAGTGATGGATTTTCCGTAATTTTCCCCTGAAGAAAGCAGCAAGAACAGAAAAGTCAGAGGAAAATTTTTATTACATGAAATATCCAACAATTGACTCCTGATCTTTAACCTTTGATACTGCGGTCACCCAAATATTTACCTGTTCTAAATATTGATCCAGTAAACATTGTGCTTATGAATGTTTAGTAATAAATTTTAGCGTTTATGAGATGTGGATGTTCAAAAGATGTTCAACAGAAATGAATGAAAACGATAAAAAATATAAAAGTTAAAGAAATATATTGAGTACCGACATTAGTAATCCAAAATAGATCCTAAAAGATATAGATTCACTTGTCATACACGATATATTTCTCAAGGAGTATAATAGAAAAACATGACAACTATTGCATGAGGGATAATGCTTTATAGACCTACTGAAGCTGCCGCCCCTCCTATTCTCTCTGGGTATTGTACTGAGTGAACAAAAATTTCCCCCTTGTTATCTTTAGTCACGTTTTCCAAATCACAATAATTACAAATGGGTCATCCAGCATGAACTTTCCGACATAGAAGGGCTACATGACTACACGCGACCACTCAGGGTACAAAAATAATTATATGGCAGCCTTCTGAGACACATATCATAAAAAGAAACATGTTGACTTGTGTTGCGTGCTGGGAACACTGCATCATGACCTCCTGCCTGCCTCAGTGTGTCTTCCTTCCTAGCTCCCAGAAGAACTGAAAGATCATACAGCAGCGTCCTGGGAATAAATGGAGCTACACTCATCTTATCCTCCTACAGTGTATTTACCTTCATAAGTTCAAGGATATATAAAAGTCCTACATCGTCCTGGAAGACGTAGCTCTACTGAGGGGTAATCCCCGTGATGACTTCCTCCGTCAGTTTGTTTTCCTTCTTCGTAACTCGTGAAAGAATCAAAGGTCGTGCAGTGCCTTAAGAAACGGAGCTATACTCAGGGTAATGACCATCATCATGTTTGGCCATAAACAATTTGCAGTGTTTGCCGCGGCGGAAGTCAAAATGGTATGTAAACAATGATTTCCCTGGCAGGAATTCTCAGAGGCCATGACACACACAGAATGGCCGCCTGCCTCACGACCAATTCTGTGTGTCTCAACAGATTTAAGGAAGCACTGGAGGCGTATTTACAAAGGTATGAATGTGTTTGTGTTTTCTCTCCCACGGGTTCAGATAAATCTATACAATTTTAACAGCTATAAGAGATCAACACAGACGATACATAACATACAACTGATAAGTAAAATGGATGGTTAAACACCTTTACAATCACCTCTTTATATAATCAGGTGAAGATAGGATCCTACTTTAAAGAACTACGTCCTAATGAAGAATTTCCACAGACTATTGTAATATTATGTGAGTTACGTATTAACCATTAAAAGGGGAATTAGCAAAAACAAAACACAATGTAAATAAAACACCAAGAACACAGGTTATCATATTTAGAGTCTTGTGAACAGTAATGATGTATACAAGAACAAATTGTAGTTTATTAGGCGCCGTTAGTGTTCTCTGTTCTTAATGTTCTGTATGTTCTATGTGTTCTCTGTTCTTAATGTTCTGTATAGTCTATGTGTTCTCTGTTCTTAGTATTCTGTATGTTCTATGTGTCCTCTGTTGTTAGTGTTCTGTATGTTCTATGTGTTCTCTGTTCTTAGTGTTCTGTATGTTCTATGTGTTCTCTGTTCTTAGTGTTCTGTATGTTCTATGTGTTCTCTGTTCTTAGTGTTCTGTATGTTCTATGAGTTCTTTGTGGTCTCTTTATGTCCTTGCCATGATTTGATAGAACTCTCTCTCTCTCTCTCTCTCAAGGTAACACAATTCACCTGTGTTGCACCTCACATCTTGGTCGTTATCTCTACAACCTGCCATCTCATAACACTTCTCTCGGCCACCGTCACTTCCCCTCATAAGAAGCGACACTTCACAAGTTCTCTAAGGTGTTATGTGAACGTTAATACCACCACTGAGGTTAATGAATGTGTATATGTCAGTCCTTCTCCTCAAGTTATATTGTTCTACAAGTTCTGTTATAAGGATGTTATCACCTGAAGTTCTTTGAAGTTGTTGCATGCAGTTAATTCTTTCCTCGCTAATAATTGTTCATATGTTCTTTAAAAATGTGTAGGAGTTCCTTTTATCTTTTGTAATTGTTCTTTTGTTCTTCAAAATGTGTAGTTAATTCCTCCCACTATCAAGGTAACTGTTCATTTGTTCTTCAAAATGTGTAGTTAATTCCTCCCACTGTCAAGTAACTGTTCATTTGTTCTTCATTATTATTTTATACATACGTTCTCACCTGAAACTTTGTCTTAATTTAATCTATTTAATTTTCTTTCTCACATGACCAACCCTCCTTATGGACTCGCCAAACACACTTAACCCTCTTCATAGACTTGACAAACACACTTAGACTCTACAAACACACTTAACTATAATACACTCAGCAGACACGTCACTATGACCTGTGTTTAGTGGAGAGAGTCAACACACACGACCAACCGAATGACAGGAACTATGTATAAAACTTGATGATTTTAGGATGATGTGAAATTAAAACAAAATAATAATTAAATAAATTCCCGGAAAGAAAATAAAGTGTGTGTGTGTGTGTGTGTGTGTGTGTGTGTGTGTGTGTGTGTGTGTGTTGGAATTTCCAGGTGCACTGTAACATCCAGGTGCACCAACACCCAGGTACCACCCCAGGTACACTAACCCAGGTACACCAACACTACACCAACACCCAGGTACACCCAGGTGCACCAATACCCAGGTACACCAATACCCAGGTACACCAACACCCAGGTACACCAACACCCAGGTACACCAACACCCAGGTACACTAACACCCAGGTACACCAACACCCAGGTACACCAACACCCAGGTACAACACCCAGGTACACCAACACCCAGGTACACCAACACCCAGGTACACCAACACCCAGGTACACTAACACCCAGGTACACCCAGGTACACTAACACCCAGGTACACCAACACCCAGGTACACCAACACCCAGGTACACCAACACCCAGGTACACTAACACCCAGGTACACCAACACCCAGGTACACCTAACCAGACACCCTTTAGCACCTCTTACACCCAATAACACTTTACTGCAACATATTAACCCCTTGTCACCTCCTCCCGCAGTATATCACACCCTGTTGCAACACACTATAACACCCCTTCTATCACCGTATAACAACACCCTAACAACTCACCAACAATTCTTATAACACTCCACTAACGACCGTAACAAGGTAACAAGCTCTCAACAGCACAGGAGGGGAAAGGGAAACTACATGTAGATCATATGCAAATTATCCTCGTAGTTCAACCTGCCAAAAAATCACAACCATTACCATCGTCTTGCAACAGCTACCTGGGGCGCGGGAGGGTGCACTTAAAAGAAATACCTCCTCCTTCCCCCTTCCCCCTTCCCCCTCTCCCCTTCCTCCCCCTCCTCCCCCTCCCAATTGCATTCGTAATATCTTACCTGCAGATGCTCTCTCTCGCTATCTTGAGAAGGTAGCTGCATTTGCGTTTACAAGAGGCAGTTAGGGACGGTATCGCACGCTTCCCTTCACCATTACGACAGGTATAATTGGGCCAAGGTAGCAGGTGGTGGGCGCCAGTGGTCGTAGGAGGGAGGGAGGGATGGAGTGTGGGAGGGAAGCAGGGAGGGAGGGAGGGAGGGAGGGAGGGAGTGAGTGTGGGAGGGAAGCAGGGAGGGAAGCAGGGAGGGAAGCAGGGAGGGAGGGAGGGAAGTATAGTGAGGGTTGGATGCAGAGCTCTGTCAACCCTTGGTTATTTAACTCAGAAATATTGTGAATTATTATTATTATTTTTATTATTATTATTATAGTTATTATTATTAGTATTATTAGTATTAGTATTATTATTATTATTATTATTGTTATTATTATTACTATTGTTATTTTCATTATTGTTGTTGTTGTTATATTTCCCACATATGTGATAGTAAATTCTCTTTAGGTCAAATGGTTCACCTGGTGCAAAGTTTGTCCTATCCACCTGTCCTATCCACCTGTCCTATCCACCTGTCCTATCCACCGTCCGTCTGTCTGTTCGTCCATCCGTCCATCTAATCTATCATTTATATAAGGTGTTGACTTTCTGTAATCCGCTCTTCTTCCATCAATTAATTTCAATTTCAATTGTTTATTCCTTGATAGAGGAAGCGGGATCCTAGTGCTGTCACTAGGTACCCCTGTACAATGACACCAGAATCATCTGGCAAGTGTGACAAGTATATACAGTATAAATATTATAAAGGGGCTTACTAAAGCCTAAGGAAGGAAGGATATTCCTTTAACACATAATCAATATTATTTACAAAATATCTGGCCAGTATGGGGAGGATCACCGTGTCTCCGTCAGGGGGTCGGGGAGTGGTGGTCTTCTTCCATCTACACAGGAAAGATTCTGAAACATGACACACACACACATTTGAGGAACGTATAAAATGTGTACGGTATTGAGGTTAGGTTAGGTTACGTTAAGTGAGAGTCGGGGGATTAACTCCATGTATTTTACTTTCGTTGGCATAATTTGTTTTAGATAGGCGATTTTTTACCTTCCTTCGATAGGCTATTTGACCTTCCTTCAATAGACTATTTTTAGTTTCTTTTGATAGGCTATTTGACCATCCTTCGATAGGCTATTGTTTACCTTCCCTTACCGTTTCATTCTACCCCCCCTCCTTCCCTTCCCCCTTCAACAACCACCACCACCATCACACCACAACCATCACCACCACCACCACCACACTACAACTACCACCACCACACCACAACCACCACCACCACCACACAACAAATTTCTATTCATTTATGCTTCGTATATTACAAGATATGAAAAGAAAAGTCCAACAAGAAATTCTCAGAGTCGGATGTAAAAAAAAAAAATACGATTTGTTTGTTTTGTATTCATAAGTCTCCTGTATTGTGTTGTATTAATTTGAAATATTTTGTAATCTTGTTATTTTCTTTATTTTCTGTACGATTCAGCATAGTTCCGGGTGTTTACTGTAACTCCAGGTATTAAATATAGCAGCGTACATTAAACATAGCTCATATAGCTCCAGATGTTTAACAGATTAACATATATTGACTATAGCTCAAGATAACATGACTTAACATAGATAACAGGTATAATTGTACTGAATATAGCTCAATATACTTAACATTTACTATAGATATTATAATATAGCCCCAGATGTTTATTGTTATCTTAGCTATACTGTAGCTGCAGGTATTTGACGTAGCTCCAGATATTGTCAATAATTCCGTATATATTTAACATATATGAATCTAATTAATATAATATACCGTAATTAAAGCACCTTCACATATCAGAGATAATGTCACATATTTAACATAGCTCAGGTTATCTGAAATATTGACACATATGTTAAATATTATTCTGAATGTATGAGATGATTTTAGTTATTTATCATAAAGGCTGACTGAATGTCGAGTATGTTGGCGGAGTGTATGTCGGTGAAAATTGCTGTATAATGTGTGTACTGGTGAAATACACAGACGGAGAGACATTTGCAGCAGACACACGCCCTTGATACTGTCCCATATATATATATATATATATATATATATATATATATATATATATATATATATATATATATATATATATATATATATATATATATATATATATATATATATATATATATATATATACGGAGACAGTCTGGTTTGGAAATTCTTATTAACTCGTAATCATCCGTCCACCAGCTATGTATGTTCCACACACACACACACACACACACACACAGTGAACCCTTACTGTGGTGTCCAGCAGGATAACACCGCCTTTTATACACGATCACTACTACGTGTTGTGCAAAGCTGATGATGTTTTTTGTTTGTTTTTTTGGTACAGAGAACTAACACGGCCTCATAGACATATCATTAAATATTTACATTTCACAGCCACTGTTTCGTTCGAGCTAATTATCCATCCCTGGCTATTTCTGTGTAATTATACCCAGCACTGTTGTTAGCCACGCTCATTACTCGGACTCACGCTTAATTCCCGAGTACAGCTGTAAGGGTGATCTCCTTGTTCTGTACTGTTAGCTGTATGTTCCTGAAGTACTCTCGTTTCTCGGAGTATTCCCCTGGTGGTCTGTATACCTTGTGTGTGTTACTGTCATTGTATATTTACCTGTACTTTCGTTTTTCATTAGACCTCCGAGTATTTATTGGTTGTGAATGAGTGGAACAAGTTACAGAACATCATCATTAACTCGAACTCGCTGGGAAACTTCAAGTATTGGTTGGATGGATATATGTGCAATAGGGGTTGGGTATTAGCGGGGCTGCCTAGTAAGGGCAATAGCCACGCTGCAGTTTTCTCCATTTTTTTTTGTTCTTACGTTAATTATTTCACTGAGAACACGAGGTGAAGCCAGTGAGTGAGGCCTCGCAGAACACCGGATAATACAATAAGGATTCCGTGTTTGTGTAGACGTGTTCATAGTGTTTTTTTGTTTGTTTTAATTCTTCTGGGTTTATTAAGTGAGCTACTGTAGTATATGTGGATGTTGATTGTACCGACGTGATCACTAGACAGGGTGTGAGGTGAATTTAATGCACACAGTATATTAAAATATTTACAATGAAACTGATTGATTAATTAGTGTAAACCCAGTCAGTTATTCTGTACCCAGATTATCTCACAGTATTAAGTCTGAGTTATACAGCTTAAAGGAGTGTGAAGGTGAACAGCTGTACTGACTCACTCCTGATGCCCACTGGTGTGACACATCATCACCACTAAGGAACATCACTAAGCTAATTAAATATTATTGATTACATGGTCACACCGGTGTATAACAAACCCATGGCCACACCACAATACGAAACCATAGCCACACCAGGGTACAAACCCATGGCCACACCAGGGTACAAACCCATGGTCACACCAGGGTACAAACCCATGGTCACACCAGGGTACAAACCCATGGCCACACCAGGGTACAAACCGATGGCCACACCAGGGTACAAACCCATGGCCACACCAGGGTACAAACCCATGGCCACACCAGGGTACAAACCCATGGCTACACCAGGGTACAAACCCATGGCCACACCAGGGTACAAACCCATGGCCACACCAGGGTACAAACCCATGGCCACACCAGGGTACAAACCCATGGTCACACCAGGGTACAAACCCATGGCCACACCACAGACTACTTTGTGGTGTTATATTGTGTTCTTATGTACTCTATGGTGTTGTATTATATTGTGTTGTTGTGTTTCCTCTGGTGTTGTCATGTAGTGTTGTAGTGTTTTCAAACATTATTTCTACCTTCAGCTAAAGTTTCTCCTGATAAGATTTTTTTATTTGCTATTCGTCAAGTACTGTAGCAGGGAAGGCCTCCAGTTTAGATTCCCTGGCATACACTTCTTCGCCAGCTATACATATATTGTACTGTATATACACGCACTGAGGACACATCTGTATTCAGTCCGCTGCTGGCCGTGGCTCCCTCCCATACCGAGGGTAAAGTAGGTCATGAAGCGCCGCGGTAACCCAATCCGTGTTGACGAGTTACACCTGCAGCCAACCAGCCTTTTTTTTTCCTATGGCAGGTGGTAACATGGGGAAAAATATATCGATATACCTATACGGGTTGATTATGCTGCACTGGTACATATACGCTAATATACGCTATTTAGATGGATTGCCTTTACATATTTGAAAAGTTCGCTAGATGAATACTGTATATTAAGTGCACATAACATGCGTAGATGTACAAAACTACGGGTAAATGACTATGATGAATCACCGGTGTTATTATCGCCGGCTGTGCGAATGTTAATGCAACTCACTGTTTACATATTTCCTCCCTATCTGGGCTCGTTTATTTGCACAACTCATTCTCGTAACTAACTAGCAGGGCAGCAGTACCAAAACACCACCAAAACACCGCCAATAACCGTATTTCTAAATGTTATCTCAATCATTTGAAAACAACCACGTAAACAGATCACACAATTAACCCAAGCCTGTGTGGTGGATGGGCCAGGGGGAAGTGAACTCTGTGCCTCTGGCGTATAAAGGCCATAATCCCAGCCCTCCTGTGTGTTTTTGTTTACAAACGCTAGCGACCAATCTAGTGTTAGCCCGGCAGTATTTACAGTGAGAGGGGGAGAGGAGGGGGAGGGGAAGGGGAATCGGAGAGAGGGAGAGGAGGGGCTGTGAGAGGGGTAGGGGAAGGGGAGTCGGAGAGGGGGAGAGGAGGGGCTGTGAGAGGGGGAGGGGAAGGGGAGTCGGAGAGGGGGAGAGAGAAATGCTCTTTGAATAATCACCCCCCGAAAAAATCGTCCAATTGTTGATTAGGTTTACACAAATTCATTCATCCGGTCGAGCAGGTTTGCAGACAGCGGATTATTTATGAGAGTGGAACTGGTGGCTATTTGAGCCATACGGCGTGGCCCGGCACGCTTGATTAGAGCTAATCAGGTCGGATTTACATAATGAAGACGGCATATATACACTGGCTATGTGCTCTTATACCTACGTGAGGGGAAACGAAGGATGGTTAGGTTAATTGAGGGGAGCTTATTCTTTATTCATACAGCTTCTAGCTGAGGCATTGTTGTCAGCAAGATAGCCTCTGTTGTTATTCATAGATGCAGGTAAAGGCTTTTATACATAGCTCGCCTACCTACCGGCGAAAGGTATATATATATATATATATATATATATATATATATATATATATATATATATATATATATATATATATATATATATATATATATATATATATATATATATATATATATATATATATATATATATATATATATATATATATATTCCTGGATTAGTTATCATCACACTTAAGTATGGATATATTAGGGACATATTCACACATACTAAAACATACACATACAACATATATTGATAAACAGACTTTAAAATCAACTCAAATGTCAATATATATGTCGGCGGGGATTGACCGACCCTCTTCACTGAGGGAAAAAAAGCATCCCCGGTACACCAGTCCCACAGGCCGTGTTTACAGTACCCTGTCCCGGTTCTCCCCATTCAGAGAGAACCACAGAACCGCTGTACAAGCACACCAGTGAACCAGCGTCTCTTGCTACAAGCAACATCGACCTCCACTCAACAAGTAGTGCTCTCTATCGGGGTGTTCTGTGAAGGGCGTGTTGACAGTATTTCATATTCAAATCAGGAAAGCAAACATTCCACTGGTTTTAATTAAACTTCAAAGTTACGGCGGTGGTGGTCGTCAACGTGTGCCCCCCCCCCCCCTACACCTCTCTCTCTCTCTCTCTCTCTCTCTCTCTCTCTCTCTCCTTGCTTCCTCCCTCCTTCCCTCCCTCCCTCCCTCTCTCTCACTTCCCTCCTTCCCTACCTACCTATCTATCTACCCTCTCTCTCTCTCTCTCTCTCTCTCTCTCTCTCTCTCTCTCTCTCTCTCTCTCTCCTCCCCTGCCCTATCAGATCCACTTCCTTCTTCCTCATTTAACTCCCCTAATTTCTAGTCATTCTCCTTGATTTACTTCCTCTCTCACTCTTCTTCATTATCCCCTCATTGACTCATTTTCTTACCCTGTTTTACATTCGCTCTTCTCATTTCGCTTCTCTCCTTACCATTTCTCCTCTCGTTTTCTCCTTCCGTTTACTTCTCCTCCCCTTTCTCCTTTTTCTTATATCTATTTGACTCCTCCTCCTTCTTCCTTCCTTCCTTCTTCTCCCATCGCCCTTCCTTCATTTCCCTCTTGCTCTATTCCTCCCTCTCTTCCTCCTACCCTTCTTTCTCCTCCTCCTCCTACTCACCTACCCACCCAGCCATTGACCCACCAGCCCATTTCTTCCAGATGTGTATCACTCGATATTTACGTTTGAACTTCGACAGCGTGGAGAGGTCAGAAGACGGCGGCGGGAGGAGGAGGAGGAGGAGGTAGAGAATGAGGAAGAAGAGATGGTGGTGGTGGTCTGGGGGTGACACACTCGCTCGCCTGTGAATAAAATATTTTGTCATTGTGAGTTACGCTGCCGAGTTTTGTTTGCGTTTCACTGCAGAAATTGGTCGGTATGTGGACAAGATTTCATGTTTTGAGCCAGTCGGGGGTGGGGGAAGGTTGTATTTGTGAGGAATCTGCAGAGGTTTTTGTTTTTGTTTTGTCATTTCCGTCTTTCCAAATGAGAACAAGAACAGGGAGAAGTGATAATACTGATGATTGGGGTTTGAAGTATAGAAGGAATTAACCCCCCCAATGAAATTTCCGCCGGAAGACTTTGGTAAACTAGGTCAGGAAAATCAGGTCAGGTCAGGTCAGGTTAAGTTTAAGGGTAAGGTTAGGTTGGTTTAGATTAAATTCAAGGGTTAATTTTGATCCATGAAATTTGTGGGCGTGTTGAAGGAAGGAAAGTTCTTTGGTGGACGTGTAGGTAAACTGCTCCTGGTATGTAATGAGGGCGGAAATTAAGTACCTCTCTGGGGGTAAGTTCAGTCATGCGTAGATCTGATTTTCTTAACTCTTGTTATTACATTTTCAGGGTAAATTAGTTGCGTCACCAGCTCTATGTATACCATCTTAACTGACTTCGTTACTCACTGACGGAGCCAATTATTTTTTTTCTTAACTAAATTAAATAAATACTGAAATGCTAAATTTAGATTCATTAGCACATTATCAGCTCTATATCTGTCACTCACTCACTCACTCACTCACTCACTCATTAACGGAATAAAATAAATCTCTATGCTGCTGACATTATTATTTTATCAATGAACGTCTAAATCAATGATCGCTTTCTTTTTCCCTTTACAAACTTTCCGCGTGAACTTTGAACATCCTCATCTCACATCTGCCACAACCTATTGGTAAAGGGCTTTCAATACCTTGTTTATGGGTTAATATCCAGCACACATCAATATTTTTTGGTGACTCCATTATTGAAGGTCACATGTCAGGGGTTAAGCTCGCGTGTGTGTATGTGTGTGTGTGTGTGTGTATATATGTGTGTGTGTGTGTGTGTGGTAAGCTCAGACGTCCTACACAGTGTCTAGGTTTAATAGTGCTTAAAGATATATTGCTCAATAAATACTGATTTTAGTAGATTAAACCGTGATTAATTATTATTTTCGGGTAATAATTTATGTTTTAATATTTTTTTTGGAGCAAACTATTTAATGCAAGTTATTTACCACTGGGTTTAGGTTAGGTTAGGTTAGATTAGGTTAGGTTAGGTTAGAGTTGATGTAATGTTTCAGAGGTTAAAGCTGAGGAAATATTTGTAGCCGTTAATGATGCTTACAGTAAGACGTGTTGAGGGATAACTGGAATTTTTTGGGTTAGAATATTTTTGGGGAATTATGTAGATCGTATTGTGTATGTGTGTATGTATGTATGTATGTATGTATGTGTGTGTGTATGTATGTATGTATGTTTTGCATGTATATTGAGAATGTTTATGTTGAGTAAATATATATACAGTATATTAATATTCAGGATGAGGGCCAGAGTGAGTCGTTTCATTCATAATCCACCTTTTGTGAAATTCTGACTTCCACCAAGATTCAATTTTTTTTTTCACCCCTCACCGAGAGTCTCCAACTTCCCACCAGCCTCATACCTCACTGCTCTCACCCTCACTCCTCACAATTCTCCCTGAGTCCTTGCTTCCCACTCTTACCAGCACCCTGCAGTCACACTCCTGCCTTGCTGAGTGGGTGTCATCCCTCTCACCCTCCACTCTTTATTCCCTCTCATTCTCCTCTTCATGTATCACACCGTCTCTTGTGGGGCTGTTGTCGTCTGTACTTGTAGGAAACATTGCTTATGAACACCAGAAGACGTGGAGGAAGTTCAGATTAGAAAATGAATAATGTCAGTAATAAATATGACGATAACCAGAAGAGAAGACTAACAAAATATAACGATAACCAGAAGAGAAAAGAAACAAAATATGACGATAACCACAACAGAAGAATAATGAAAACAAAATTGATAACTAAAACCAGAAAAACACATTGTATTCTCTCCTCCATAACCATATATAACCAGTCTTCATTTCCTCGTAGATATATATTAATTATTTTCAAACATCATTTCTGTAATATATTTTCCTTTAATATTTTATTAAACCATTTCTTACTAATGTATACAGTCTCCGTAGCTGTTAAAATCTAAGGTAATTTTATTAATTTTAAGGATATGAAAAAAGGGAAAAAATTTTAAGCTTTTTTTTCCCTATAATATCCAATATACTGAAGCTTAAACACTTTTATGTCCTTTTGGGGGAAAATCGAGGGTCAGCGATTTGTTGTTTTCCCCTTCCGTCTGTCCGTCACTCCAGTTTCCAGTTATATATTGCGTATGGTAATTAGAGTCAAGAAATGAAGATTGTTAAAGCCGCCATTACTCCTGGAAAAGAGATTATCATCACTCGGGTTATATTAATTCCATAAACACACTTATATATTTCTATTTTATTTTATATATTTGGTTAGGTTAGGTTAGGTGATGGGTATTTCATGGCGTATCCTGACCAGGAGAGACTTGTGTAAGTTGTAATTGTTAATGACCAATTGTGATAACTATTTTCTTGACACGCTAAAATGGTCCTTAATTCTTGAAGATCAGCCAAACGTTGTAGATGATGTCAAGTAAATTTGAAGATGATGTCAAGGAAATTAGTGGATGATGTCAAGGAAATTAGTGGATGATGTCAAGGAAATTAGTGGATGATGTCAAGTAAATTAATAGATGATGTCAGTTATCACGCTAGTAAAATACCCCATAAACTTAAACCTGACAGTAATATTTTTTTACATTCATCGTTACGGCTAAAGCTAAGAAATAATCATGTGAAATTACAATTATTATTATTATTATTATTATTATTATTATTATTATTATTATATTGAGTTATGTATTCTAATGTATTCTGGTGTACAAAACTGACTGCATATTAAATTACAGTCATTGGAAGTATAAACTTTATCTGAAAAACAAAAAATGCAATTCATGCAAAACAAAAGGAGAAGAAATAATGAAAGCTGGAATAAAAAAAATTGGTGAAATGTTGATAAAAAAAATATTTGTGGACCAGCACGATAACGACCGAGGGCAGCTGTATCGTGCTGTACTCACCTCTACCACTGTAACTGGTCACACGGATAAATCATGAAGTCGTGAAATGCTTCAGTTTCTTGGGTAAAGTCAGCATTTACTCTGTGTGCCTCAAGTGCCCGGTAGAAGAGAGGCAGATAAGCGAGTAGGTTAAGCAAGTCTTATCTTCTGTATGTCGTGTGCCCGGTAGTAGTCGCGTAAGGAGGCAGGCAGGCGTGAGTAGGATGTTTCCCCGGTAGTAGGCAGGCAGGTTGAGTAGGTTAAGCAAGTCTTATCTTCTGTATGTCGTGTGCCCGGTAGTAGTCGCGTAAGGAGGCAGGCAGGCGTGAGTAGGATGTTTCCCCGGTAGTAGGCAGGCAGGTTGAGTAGGTCGTTTCTCTGGTAGTAGGCACCCAGGTTGAGTAGGTCGTTTCTCTGGTAGTAGGCACCCAGGTTGAGTAGGTCGTTTCTCTGGTAGTAGGCAGGCAGGTTGAGTAGGTCGTTTCTCTGGTAGTAGGCAGGCAGGTTGAGTAGGTCGTTTCTCTGGTAGTAGGCAGGCAGGTTGAGTAGGCTCAGTTTCGTTCTGGTAGTAGCCAGGCAGGTTGAGTAGGTCGTTTCTCTGGTAGTAGGCAGGCAGGCTGAGTAGGTCGTTTCTCTGGTAGTAGGCACCCAGGCTGAGTAGACACCTGGCAGCAGCACCTGAATAGGTCTTGCTGGCTTTTGTGCCGAGCTTAGAGGAGGGGGGGGGGTAGCTGTGTTGAGGACCACTAGTACATACACGCCACTTCATACATCTTGCACGGCTCCCTCAGGGGGTGAGTGTAAGCTGCTCCTACTGCCCTTTTGTCCTCCCCTTGCCCTTTGGCTCTTCCCCATGCCCTTTGGCTCTTAGCTTTTGCTGCAGTCTCTCGCCTTTAGCTGTGGCTGTGGCCTTTTGTTTTATCTAAATCTACAAGCCTTTCGTCGTAGACAAATATGTGTGGCGTCTTTTAATTTAATTTCAGAGTTTCCCTTTTAGCTGTAAAGTATGTGACTTATCAACTACACATGTTGACTTTGCCCTTAACTGTGTGTGTGTGTGTGTGTGTGTGTGTGTGTGTGTGGTTTTATGTAGTCTCTCAGCCTCAGTGTGTTCACCCGGATCTCTCACTTGTCTCTGTTATCTCTCACCCTTAAGCTGTGAGTCTGGCATTTGCTTTTGTTAGTGTTTACCCCCTTCACCCCTTCACCAGTAGGTGTGTTCCTGTAGTGGCTGGAGGGTGTGTTCCTTCACCAATGAGTAGTGGCTGGAGGTGTGTTCCTTCACCAGTAGTGGCTGGAGGGTGTGTTCTTCACCAGTAGTGGCTGGAGGGTGTGTTCTTCACCAGTAGTGGCTGAGAGGTGGCTGTGTTCCTTCACCAGTAGTGGCTGGAGGGTGTGTTCCTTCACCAGTAGTGGCTGGAGGGTGTGTTCCTTCACCAGTAGTGGCTGGAGGGTGTGTTCCTTCACCAGTAGTGGCTGGAGGGTGTGTTCCTTCACCAGTAGTGGCTGGAGGGTGTGTTCCTTCACCAGTAGTGGCTGGAGGGTGTGTTCCTTCACCAGTAGTGGCTGGAGGGTGTGTTCCTTCACCAGTAGTGGCTGGAGGGTGTGTTCCTTAAAAGAAACATCACCCTTCCCATTTACCACCCATAAGTAGCATGTTCTATAGTACGTTATTTTCTGTTTTCATGACTGTATTCTGCATTGTGTTTCTGACGTGTTTTTCTTTCTTTTTCAGGTGTTGTGCTTCTTTGGTAAGTACAGTTTTTGTATTTCATGAAGTTTCATTCTCTATTATGTCTTCTATCTATTTGAGAATAAATACTAAAAAATGTCTCTTGATCCCAGTTCTTTTTTCTTGTGTGTGTGTGTGTGTGTTAAGGCAGTGTATATATTTTGGGTCAGGGAGAGGGTGAGGAAGGGGTGAGAGGGTGAGGGAGGGATGTGAGGGGGAAACGGGGGCGGGTTATGGGGGTTGAAGGTGGGTAAGGGTGTTGGGGGGTTAGTGGGATGGGAAAGGGTTAAGGATATAAATACGTCGGACACAACACATATCCTTAGAATGTGTTACCGCTCATTAGGGTGGTATTCCCAGTCTGTGCTTCACCTTTGACCAATTCTATGCATATTTTTATTTTGATATTCTTAGTGCAACTCTCACGTATTGCATAGGTGAGGGTGGTGGTAGTCTCAGTATGGTGTTCTCTTATGACGGGGTGACGTTCTTGACATAATAAATAACAGATCTATTTGATTGTATTTATATCAACATAAAATTTTTATTGTAATGTAATTTACAATAAAAACATACCTAGGAACTACGCTTATTATAAATAATATTAATGTGTGAATGACAATGATAAGACAGCTTGCAGCAGCTCCACCTGTTGCAGTATTTCCCGTTTGTTTATTGTTTTAACCGTCATCCTTCATTAACGGTAGTTGTGCGAGTACCAGATGTATGGTGTGTGTATAGTGCACAGTGATGTAGCGTCATGGTGTGTGTATGGTGGACAGTGATGTAGCGTCATGGTGTGTGTATGGTGGACAGTGATGTAGCGTCATGGTGTGTGTATAGTGTACGGTGCTAAGTTGGCTCCCGTATGTCTGGGGAGTCGTAACATAAGTCCTGCTCTTCATGTCAACTTTGGGCCAAACCTGAGCCATGACGTAATGTTCCTTAGCTGAGGAGTAATGGTGTTTATATGTGTTGGTCGTTGCTTCTCCCATCACGTGAGGGATATAAGGTAAACAGAGAGTAAATTCGGTGATATGACAGAAATGCGGCTGGCCAGACTATGGACTTGGTCTCAGAATCCGAGGCACCACACCACACCACACCACACCACACCACACCACACCACACTCCGTAAAGCTCCCCAGCACTGTAAGATTTTATTCTAACGCTTCTCATACATTGCTTGACGATTTCACAACACTGAAATAAACTGGTAGGTTTATATACTGTGTAACCATCCAAGTTACTGTTTCAGCCTTACATTATCCCCAGCTGTACCATTGTGTGGGTTTATAATTACTGCATTTATCTGGTCTTGCTTATAGACAGAGAGACATACATACAAATGCAGTATATACACTTAGAGGAATAAATAAATAATCACATAGAAGCAAAGGGAAAAGATAATGTGTGTGTGTGTGTGTGTGTGTGTGTGTGTGTGTGTGTTTTATGGGATCGTAGATATGTGTCAGCAGGTGTGTATGGATCGTTACCTCCAGTGTTGGTTGGGTGCTTTTCCCCTTCTTCCTCCCTCACCCCCGTCACTCCCACCTCCCTCCCCCTCCCCTTACCCTCTATCCCCTTCACATAAATCCCCCCGACCCATTATTTTGTTCCTTCCTCTTCATATCTCAATTTCCCGTTCCTTCTGACCATAACCCCTATCTCCACCTTCTCCTCCCCTTCCTTTTTCCTTTGAGGCACTCCTTTATCCTTCCATCCTTCCTCTTCTCTCCTCATCATTTTTCCCACTTCTCTCTTCCCGTTGGTATACATTTCTCCCCCCCCCCTTCTTCAATCCACCTACCTATCCTCCCCAACATCCCCACCCCCCCCCTCCTACATTTTCCTCACCTCCTTCTCTCTTAAGAAATCCTTACGTTTTCTCCAGTTCATATATATACACACCAATTCCTTCCCTTTTTTCCTCTCATAACCTTTCCCAGTTTTCCCCACGTCTTCACACACACACACACACACACACACACACACACACACACACACACACACATACACATACACACACACACACACACACACACCCTTAACGTAGGCTATACCAAGCAAAACCTGGTTCCCGATCCCTCCCCGTTAGGTTTCAATATCTCTGCGATCTTTCCTGTTCTGCACGCACCTCGCTCTGCATCTCCCTACCTCTCTCTCTCTCTCTCTCTCCCTCTCTCTCTCTCTCTCTCTCTCTCTCTCCTTGCTTCCCTCCCCTCCTTCCCTCCCTCCCCTCTCTCACTTCCCCTCCTTCCCTACCTACCTCTCTCTCTCTCTCTCTCTCTCTCTCTCTCTCTCTCTCTCTCTCTCTCTCTCTCTCTCTCTCTCTCTCTCTCTCTCTCTCTCTCTCTCTCTCTCCCCTCCCACTCTTTCCTTCCCTACCTGCCTTCCTTTCCTCCATCCCACCACTCCTCATTCCTCCTTACCGTACCTACGTACCTACCCCAGCACCTACCTCGCCTCCTACTGATGCATGGAGGGAAGAAAGCAGGAGAAAGAAGAAATAAAGTTGAATGAGAGAACTAAATAATGTGGGGGAGTTTTCAGGTCATTCTCCTTTATATGTTTTGGCTATGAACGTTCTTTCTCTTTTTCTGGTGCTGAACAAGACAGACAGACACAGTTGACTGGTGTGGATCACCTTCATGTGTGTGTGTGTGTGTGTGTGTGTGTGTGTGGCTATTGCGGCTTTGTGGACGTTTGTGTGGGTGTGTATGTTTTTCTCTCCACACACACACACACACACACACACACACACACACACACACACCTACCTGGTTCAGCACGTGTAATCTGTTAACATGATTGCATATTCAAGATAAACAAGTGAAGAGCAGTAAACGTTTCCTCAACGTAAGGTCACTCACTGGTAACTTCAACCCCCGTGAAATGGTCTCAGGAGGGGCATTAGTGAGGACCACCAATAACTCAAGAGAGGATATCATAAACCGTATTCTTCCTGGACTGCCCCCTAAGCGCCACCGTCTATTGTGATTAATAATAATAATGATAACAATAATAATATATATTCAGTAAAATCGTCAAACAAGTTTCCATTTTTTTGGCCTGTACAGTCCCCTTCACTACTGCGTTTACAGGGGCTCGTCATATAAACATTCCACAAATCATTACATTGAGATATTTGTTTTAATATTGTTTTACTTTGATTCCATAATATGTTTACGATTGTGAGTTTCCTTCTGTCGACTGTAAACAAACACAACGCTGCCACACTGCACAAAACCTGACGAGTCCTTGTAAACGTACTAGTATAAAGGCATTGTTGGTATGCAGTTCAGCCTGTGTATAGAAAACGCAGGTGTACGGTGTATAATATAGACTGTGAAGGTGTACAGTTTTCAATGTAGTCTCGAACAAAAGTCCTGTCACTACCTCTGCTGCTCCACGAACCCCGAGATTTAGACTCGTGAACCCGAAGCAGTAGACACTGATGCATTACTCCTTCCTTAAATGCTTCAAATTCACAAGTCTGTATCTAGTTGGTGGTTCAGGAGAAGAGGCAGCACGACTTTTGTTCGTGGTTGGACCTAGACAGTGCAGGTATACAACAATACTGAACTGTAAGGCAGATTCAACCAAGGATACCCGACCAAGCCTTCAGATGTTTATTTCCAGTAGCGTCCTATGCTTAGACTTGGTCACTTACCAGTAAAAGTATATATAGAGGATTAAAAGTGAAAACTTGATGGTAAGAATAACAAGCATTACATTGCGCTTCAACTGTCTGAGGCTGACGGATGACTTCAACACTACAACAACATTCTGAGGTTAATAATATAGTAACTCAATCTCTTCTCTTCCTATAGCTTCATCTCTTATGTATTCTTTTACTGTAACTTTGAATTGGTTGATAACATTACTGGATTTAATGTGGTCAGGGAACTTGTTTCAGTCTGTTATTATTGTAAAGAAGAAAGTGTTTTTGGCTTGACCGCGGACACCAGGTACCGTAAAATTGTGTTTACTTCGTCTAGTTCCCTGCCGGTTCATAGCCTTAATCCTTAGTTACAAAGTTTGTTGTTAGATACTCTGGCCACAGTCCGTTGAAAATCCTAAAAGCGTGATTCAGCCTCAACTGCTTTACTCTCTCCACCACGCTCAAAATGTCCAGTGACTGCGGGACTTCGTGACCAATGTGATCTCTTGTGTTCACGTCGAGAATAAACCTCAACATTTTGTTTTGAATAATTTGTAGCTTGGCTTTTAGTTTTTGTCTTAATATTTGTACATAGGATTGGTTCCTTTAACTAGGAATGACAGAATGTTTCAAGTTGTTGTAAATTCTCTTGTGTAATTTAGGTTTTTTTTTGCGCGCGCGTGTGTGTGTGTGTGCGTGTGTTTTTGTTGTCTTTGTAACATACCTTCAAAAGATAGAAGCGATCTCTTATCACAAGTTATAGGTAAAGATGATACAGAAATAAAGCCTCTGGGTACATTAACTTAAATAGGATCACAGGACATGAGATACAGAGGAGGAGAAAGGGAAGGAAGGCAAGGTAAGAGGGAGGACCGGACACAGGAACAAGTGAAGATAGTGATGGGGTTAGTGTCTGCCTCAACACACACGGCCATCACCCCCTGGCAGGTGTACTCCGCGGGTATAGTTCTCAACCCAACCACCACCACCACCATCACAGCCACCACCATCCCCATCACC
>NW_024757781.1:0-28482 GCF_018991925.1 Homarus americanus
GCGTAGGAGGAACTAAAAAGTACAGTAGTATATACACACACACACACACATACATATAGACAACAAACTAAATTAGAAACCACACGTCAGTGAAGTTATCAAATCCTCCAGTTTCCGTCTCCACCTCCTACGCCGACTCAAGTCCCTCGGTGTTCCTGCACACGAGCTCCTCAGTGTTTACACAACATTCATACTTCCCAAGCTCACCTGGTCTTCTTCCCTAAATGCCACACAACGTAAACACCTAGAAAAAGTGCAAAAGAGGCCATGCAAGATTATTCTCTACCCTTCCTACTCCACATATCAAGAAGCGCTCAAAACACTGACCGACCCTTTAGACTCTCACTGACCATCACCACGACCTCATCTGCAAATTTGGTAAGAAGCTTCTACACCATCCCCGACACCGGCTCCTACTACCACCTGAGATCCCTAGTCCGAGAATTGCTCTTCGACACCACAACCGCATCCAGCCCATACGTGCACGAACTGATCTCTATAAGAACAGCCCAGTCCCAACCATTGTAAAAATTATCGATAACTTGTAATAAATCAGTGTACTCACTCCCAGTAAACACGACTCCTTGCACTGTCACTATGTTGAAATGAACTGTAGTTTGAGCTTTTCCCCAGCTAGTTATTATATGTCTTATTTGTGTCACTCATGTTACTTGTATATTATTTGTAATTCGTAACCCATTCCCCAAATATGTAACTGTATATTTTCAGCCTTCTGGCTGCCAAGCACTTTCAATAAACCGTTAATTATTATTATTATTATTATTATTATTATTTATATGTTTGCCCATACCAACTCACTCCCCTGAACCCTCCTCCCCACCGGACTATCAACAAGTTCTTGCCATAAGGTACTACCTCATTTGGCAAAGGAATGGAACCAGTGATGAATAGTGGTGAACAGTGCTTAACTCAGTGAAAAACAACTCGGCAGTTGAGTCTTACCCAAGCTAGCTAACCACCTTCACACAGTGAGGTCCCAGGTACCCGGTTATACTTCCCCTGAGACTCCACGATAGAGAGGCCTGGGACCACACCTCACCCACTTGAATGAGTGAGTCATGTGGACCACGTGGTGTCCCCAAGATGCTACGACACCACGTAGTGAATGTTTTGCTACAGCATCATCATGTGAAGTTCCTCATAACACCATCTGTGAGGTAACTGCTACATCATCAGGCCCCTCATAACGCCATCTGTGAGGGAGTTACTACACTACGTGTCTGGTGTTCAACACCTCACCTTACATGATCTATGCGTGCAAACATTAATCTGTATGTTCACTGTGTGCTCCTTCACCTTTCTCTAATGAGGGCTTTTGTTAAACCACCAATGTATGTACTAAGTCAATTGTGTCCAATGTATACTTTCGAAAAGCCCTTGTTTGGGTTAGGTAGGAGAGAGTAGTCGTCATTATTGTCCAAGCCACATTATTTATTTCTATATATAAGTAATGTAGGCTGGTTTTTAAATACCTCAATCCCCTAACGGTGCCGTTTGTATATTAAGAAATACCGAAGCCATACAGTACAACACCAGCGAATATGAAGTATCACTGTAACCGGCAACTGTTACTCACTCATACCTACATACATATATAGAGTCTTTACAGAATGATAGCAGACACGGGGAAGACGAACAACAAGAGGAGAAGAGTTAGAAGAAAATCAACTTCAAGCTAAGAAGAAGAATACCAAGACATTTCCTCCAAACAAGAAAACAACACACACACAATCAAGCCGACCAAACACTGAGAAACCATGGCGGAACCCAACATGCACCGGACGCTTGACCTGACTCTATCCTGCCGCATCCAGGCGAGTTGCTGCTTAAAGTCCCTCACGCAAGCGCTGTTTAGCCACTGCACCTATTCTATCCTCCTAAAATTCACTTCAATCCCCCCTGCCACTAGCATGTTATGTATGTATGTATGTATGTATGTATGTATGTATGTATGATGAATGAATGATAACTGCAACTTTGCGTATTAAAACTCATTACTCTTACCGAAGTAATATAGTGCGTGGTTATGTTATGTCATGTTAGGATAGATTATAAACTACATTGGGTTACATTTCGTGAGGTTCGGTGACGCTACAGGAAGTTAGGTGAGGTACCTGGAGGTTAGGTGAATGTTGACTGACTGACTGACTGACAATTATTAGGAAGTGGTTCCAACACGTTCACACACAACCTATACTCATACCACAAGTCCAGAATTAGAGAGGATCATGTTATTGGATATATTTTCAACGATTTACTCAGTGTCTAACCAACTCTTTAGCGATTTAAATGTGGACCTAAAATTAGGTCCGTATATTTGTTTGTCGTGGTGGTGGTGGTGGTGTGCGCCCGTCCATCAGGTTGATTAACCACCAAAACCATAAAGGGTGCGGCCCTGCCGTTTCAGGGCATAAACCACATCCATGGCGGTGACGGTCTTCCTTTTTGCGTGCTCGGTGTAGGTGACGGCGTCACGGATGACGTTCTCCAGAAACACCTTGAGGACGCCGCGGGTCTCCTCGTAGATGAGGCCGGATATACGTTTAACACCTCCACGCCGAGCTAGACGACGAATGGCGGGCTTGGTGATACCCTGGATGTTGTCACGAAGCACCTTACGATGACGCTTGGCGCCACCCTTTCCAAGTCCCTTGCCTCCTTTGCCTCGTCCAGTCATGTTGTTGTGGTTGCTACTACAGGTGGTCCTGGTGTGGCTTCGCCTACTAGAACTAGAAAAATGCTAGTGACAGGGGGGAAGGAGGTTCAGAGGAAGAATAAAGATAGGATGGAAGTGAATTTTAGAAGGAGAGAACAGGTGCAGTGGCTAAACACCGCTTGCGTGAGGGGGTAGGCAAAATGCCCGTGAGGGTGCAACAACAACAATCAGGACGAGGCAGAGGGAGGGCGGGAGCAGGTCCGGGCAAGCAAAGGGCCAACGCGGGTGTTCTGATTGTCGTCCTAGCAGGCAGTGTTGGTAAAACTTAGGAAGAACCGCCCCGCCACGGCGGCGGCGCAAGCCGAGAAACGCAGGTGGACGGACGCACAGGCAGCACACGATCAAATCAAACAGAGAAGGTGAAAATATAGAAATTTTGCTAGTCGTAGGGTTGTTTGGAGAGAGATGAAGGTAAAGTCTTTGAGCTATGTCAAAGAGGAACGGAGCGAGTTGGAGGAAGGGTTTTTTAATCTTTGAGCTTGAAATGTCAAAGTATTCATAGTAAGGAAGGATGAGCGTATCGTAGGAGAGTTTTTAGTAATAGCGGCAGACAGATTTGAGCTTTTTTGTCAAATTATGAACGGAGACGAGAATGAGATATAGGTTGAGTGGTTTCAGTCTAGAGTTAGGTCAATTTTATTAAGAATTGGATGTCACAGACGTTGGGTATGTTTGATTAGGTTCTGAGAGTTGTGGGTCTTTTAGCTATGTCAGAGAGAAATGGAGAGAGTTGGAGGAAGAGTTTAGAATCTTTGAGTTTGAAATGTCAAAGTATTCGTAGTGAGGAAGGATGAGTGTATCGTAGGAGAGTTGTTTAGTAATGGCAGGAGGCAGATTTGAGCTATGTCAAATTGTGAACGGAGATGAGAGTGAGATATAGGTTGTTAGGTTTCAGTCTTGAGTTAGGTCGATTTTGGTAAGGTGGCTTTGTCTGGCGGGGGGGGGATGTTGTGTTTGGAGATTGGTTGAGGGAGGGGGGGAGTTTGTGTTTGGGGATTGATGGGGGTGGCGGTTGTATGTTAATTTAAGGTGAATTAAAATTGCTTAAGGGGGGTTGTTGTGTGAGTGTGTATGTGTTTGCATGTAAATGTAAGGGGAGAGAGGGAGGGTTAGGATAATGTTATAAGGTCAGGTATGGTTCGGTTGTCCGGAGGAGGGGGGAGGAGAGGAGAGGAAAAGGGAGGCGAAAGGGGGAAAGGGGGGCTTTGGAGGTTCTTGGGTTAATTTATGGTATGGTAGGATTTCTTAGGAATGATATGTTTTGTGTTGCTAATGAATAGTTGTATTGCGTCATATGTTTTTATTTATTTTTTTATTTATTTTATTTATTTATTTATTTTTTTTTTTATTAGGAGGGTCAAAGGGGCTTGTTAGAAAGGTCGGGTATATTAAGTTTTTATCTTGGGAGGATTGTAGGTATTGATTTCTAAGAGGGGTTGTGAGTAAGGTTGGGTGGGTTAAGTTTTTCTTTTGGGAGGATTGAAGGGATTGTGAGTAAGGTTGGGTGGGTTAAGTTTTTCTTTTGGGAGGATTGTAGGTTTTGTTAGTGGTTGGCAGAGTTGGGTTAATTATTGCATTCTCTCTTTCTTGCAGGTATTGTGAGTTCTGGCCCCATTCTTGAGGGAGAGGGTTTGTGTACAGGTACATTGCACCCCTCCCCGACCTTATTGGCTAAGAGAGGCGTTCAATGTCGTCTGCAATTTGGTACCGTTTTTATTAGGTACACCTCTCCGACCTTATTGGCTAAGGGAGGTGCCCATAAAACAGTGTTGGTAACATTCTTGAGGGAGAGGGCTTGCGTAGGCACTGTGGAACTCTCACCAACCTCATTGGCTAAGGGAAACGTACATGTCATTTGAGTTAGTATGGGATGGGTAAGTTAGGTATTTGTTTTGGGAGGAGTGATAGGGTGTGGTTAGGTAATGGTAGAATGGTTATTTTTTTATTTTGTGTGGAATTGCTAGTAATGGCTGGGTACGTTAGGTTTTTATTTTGGGGGGATTGTTAGGGGGAGTGTTAGTGCAGGTTGAGTGGTTTAGTTATTTATTTATTTATTTTTTATTTTTTTGTCAGAGTGGTCTTGAGTTTGAGTTGGTGGCGTGGGGTTTGGAGTGAGGGGGGGGAGGAGGGAATTGGTCAAGTCAGGTAAGGTTAGGTTGGGTGGGAATTATTGGGTGTGGGGTTGAGAAGAGGTTAGGTTAAGCTTAGTTAGGTTAGGTGGGAATCGTTGGGTGTGGGCTGAGGAGAGGTTAGGTTGATTTGGTTAGGTTGGGTGGGAATCGTTGGGTGAGGGTTAAGGAGAGGCTAGGTTTTAATTTGGGGGGAAATTGTTGGGTGTGGTTATAGGGAAGATATTAATACAAGGGAGGTGGGAGGGGAGTGTTTGGTCTGTTTAGTACTTAAAGATAGAAATTCTGAGGTGCAGGGATGAGGTCTAAATTGTCGAGTGACTGTGAGCGTGGTGGTGGTATGAGTGTTGTGTATGCAAGTGAGGGAAGGGCAGTTACGTGACTGTGTGTGGGGGAGTCGGGAGGTTGAGGGGAGTGTGCGAGGTTCGTGTCGGGGTTGATTTCTGTTTCCTTTGGGGTAGTGCCGTATAGGTTTACTTTGATTATTGATTTGGTTGGATGAGTGTATTGAATAATTTTTTTGCTGTCAGGTGTATAGGGAGACAGGGGGGAGGTGTTCTTCCTCTTTGGTCTAGGGGTCTTGACCACTATTTCTGTGGGGGGAAGGGCTGCCATTTTATTCTTGGGAGTCTGGGGTGTTAGGGGAGGATCGGGTTTGGTTTGGGCGTTCGTGGTCCGGGAGTTCAACGTAGTCAAGTGGGAGAAGTCGGGTGTAGGCAAGGTCGAGGTGGAGGGGCCGGTATGTTTTGGACTGATTACTTTGGGGGGTGAGGTAATGGTAGAATGGTGAGATAAGTCAGGTGTAGGCATGGCAGAAGTGGAGGGGAGGAGGGAGACAGTGGATTCTCTGGGGGGTGGGGGGGGCATGTTGGTACGGTCGGAGATGGGGGCAGTGGGGAAGATGAGGTCGGGACCGGTTCTGAAGGAGTCAGGAATGTTTATGGTAGGGAGGCCGTTAGCCTTCAAACCCTCAATTACCAGATTTAGAAAAAGTGATCTATTACCGTTGCTTAGGGAATGTGCCAGAAGTATGATGGTGGTGATTTTTGCGTCAGTGTCGGGGGAAGGGAGGGGGGCAGTCAGGTTGTTGGTCCAGCAAGTGCGGGTGGAGAGAGTCGTGGGAGTAGGGAGTGAGTGGTGGGGAGGAGGAGGAGGTGCAGTGGGAGGTGAGGGTAGGCGTAGGCGGGGAGGGAGAGGTGTTGTGCTGTTGTTGAGTCTGATTTGGCACTTGTTGCTGACGGCAGAGTGTGGGCCTTTACAATTGCAGCATCTAGTAACAGTGGCAGTGCAGTTTCTGTATGAGTGGCCTTGATTGGCACATTTTGAACAGGTTAGTGAGTTACTGCAACGGTTGGTGGTATGTCCAAATTGATAGCAGTTGTAGCATTGGTGGACTGGGATGTAGTGTTGGAATTCGATGTTATGTGAGGGGATGATGTTATTGCCGAATTTAATTCCGTTGGATTTCAATTTGATGGCGTCAGTTTGTGTAGCTGTAGTGATTTTCAACATGGGGAGAGTTCCCATCCGGGCTGCATATGTCATTTGGGAGGTGTTGTGTGTGTTGAGTTCTGTCAATAGGTTAGGATTGTCAAGGATATGGGGGATGATTTTTCTACATATGAGGGTGCATTTTGCGCGGTATTCGGGTGAGCTGAGGACCGTTAAGCCATTGTCTTTTAGTTTTTTGTTCAATGCTGGGGAGTGGAATAGGTCGGCGTCTTCGTCATTCTGTACAAATATTTTAATAATGTCGTCATTGGTGAAGGAACGTATTTGGAAGATCAAAGTCAGCTGGAAAATGAGTGAAGCGAGGTCTGTGCACTGTTGGATGGTACGGTCCACTTTGAGTTTAATTGAAGGCATGTTGACTGGTGGAATTGGAGATTTATGGAGATCTCCCCTAACAAATTGTCCCTAATTTCCTGCGCCCCTCACGTAGGGGAGGCCCTGCACTATCACAGAGGTCCCCAGGCGAATCGGCAGGCTGTGCTGACCCCCCGCCCTTCACACAAACACGCACTAGCGAGGTGTGGGGACAGAGGGCGTTTCCAGACGAATACTCCCCTGTACGTCAACTGACAGGGGAATAGGTCCTTTCACGGCACGGAAGATAAAGGTTAGAGTGGTAGAAAAAGGTCTGAAAACTTACTGCTGACTCTTTCTTCACACCAAGCCCCTCAGCAGCATTCGGGGTTCCTAAGGGAGGTCCGATACTGTAGGAGAGGCTCAATGTGTCGATTGAATCAACAGAATTGTCAGTTGGAGAATGGAGTCAGGTGCTTGTGATTTCCAAGGTTGGTGGGAAGGTGGGAGAGGTCCCAGAACTAGCGAATCAGCTATGTCCGTTTGATCTCCGGCTTCCCCGTCGCTCTGCGTGTCTGCTCTCTGTGGTGGTCCTGGCTCCAATGTGGCTTCGCCCACGGTTTGGTGGGAGTAGGTGGCGTGCTGTGGACGCAGCGGTAGTATCGTTCATCCAAGGCCGTCCCTCCCTCTTGGAGGTGGGGCGTAGCTTGCGGATGACGCATGCGGCACTCGTGGCCAATGAGGTGGCCACTGAGGTGGAGAATGTCTGTATATAAGCCCGCCCGCCTGCCGGGCCGCCCGTATTGACTATTTCGTCGTCGAGATGGCCCGTACTAAACAGACTGCCCGCAAGTCCACTGGAGGCAAGGCTCCACGGAAGCAGCTTGCCACCAAGGCAGCTCGCAAGTCCGCCCCAGCCACCGGTGGTGTCAAGAAGCCCCATCGTTACAGGCCCGGAACCGTCGCCCTTCGTGAGATCCGTCGTTACCAGAAGAGCACAGAGCTACTCATCAGGAAGCTGCCCTTCCAGCGCCTGGTGCGTGAGATCGCCCAGGATTTCAAGACTGACCTGCGCTTCCAGTCGTCTGCCGTCATGGCTCTGCAGGAAGCCTCTGAGGCTTACCTGGTGGGTCTTTTCGAGGACACCAACCTGTGTGCCATTCACGCCAAGCGCGTTACCATCATGCCCAAGGACATCCAACTGGCCCGGCGCATCCGCGGAGAGCGTGCTTAAGTCCTCTTCCTTGGGGAAAAAGAAAAAGCACAACAAAACCTACCAGACATCTATAACTCGGCCCTTCTCAGGGCCAAAGAACTGTTCTGAAGATAATTTTCATGACAATCGAAATGGTTGGTGGTAGGAGAGCGTTAATTTCGGTTACCCAAATCGCCTAACGGTAAGTTGGTAACAGTCGTGCAGGCACGAATGTATAGTAGGTCATCAATTCGGGAGGTGGGTGGGTGCAAAAAACAAGAGCTAGTAACAAATTAATATATAAAGAATAAGTAAGTAAATAAATAACTAAAATAAAAGAAAATTCAATAAAATAAAATAAAATGAATTGTTTACATGAAATAGGCGTGCTGCAAACAAGAAATGAAACCCAAACACACTCCATGTATGTCACTTTGCAGTGGGTGTAAAAGTACTCCACGCAGAATTTATTTATTTATTTATAATGTTTCGATTTAGTCCTGTTTCTACGCCAATAGAGAATGCAGATTATTATAATTTTTTTTTATTTATTTCCTCTCAATATATCACTGTCGGTAACTGTCTCTTTAACATGTAACTGTGGCTCCGATGGAGCCGATTAAGTTGTAGTAGTGGGATGGCGTGTTTGTTGTGCACAAGTAACCTCTTACTTGGAAGAGGTGTACTTGGTGACAGCCTTGGTGCCCTCAGACACGGCATGCTTGGCCAGTTCACCGGGCAGCAAGAGTCGGACAGCTGTCTGGATTTCCCGACTTGTAATGGTGGAGCGTTTGTTGTAGTGCGCCAGGCGGGCAGCTTCGGCAGCGATGCGCTCGAAGATGTCGTTCACGAAAGAGTTCATGATGGACATAGCTTTGGAGGAGACTCCTGTGTCGGGGTGCACTTGCTTCAGTACCTTGTAGATGTAGATGCTGTAGCTTTCCTTCCTCCTGCGCTTCTTCTTCTTGTCACCCTTGGCAATGGCCTTCTGGGCCTTTCCAGCCTTCTTGGCAACCTTTCCGGAAGTTTTGGGAGGCATGGCGGCACAGTTACTCGTGGCGCGGAGCGAGAGAATTGAAAACTGGCCCGACTAACTTTTCCTTATATACCGAGCGGGCCGCTCAGGATCAGACTGGCTGCAGCTACGGCTCTCTTACATTGGTTGGGTCCGCGAGACAGCCACCTGGCCTGATCCTGAGCTTGGTATAAAAGACCAAGGTGGCGGGCGGAAATTTAACTCCTATCACGAAAAGCAGCAGCAGCAACATGTCAGGACGCGGCAAGGGAGGCAAGGTGAAGGGCAAGTCAAAGTCCCGTTCTAGCAGGGCCGGACTCCAGTTCCCCGTGGGTAGGATCCACCGTCTCTTGCGTAAAGGCAACTATGCTGAGCGTGTTGGTGCAGGTGCCCCTGTGTACCTTGCAGCCGTCATGGAGTACCTGGCAGCAGAAGTGCTCGAGCTGGCCGGTAACGCCGCCCGCGACAACAAGAAGACCCGCATTATCCCGCGTCATCTTCAGCTTGCCATTAGCAATGACGAGGAGCTGAACAAGCTCCTATCTGGAGTCACCATTGCCCAAGGGGGTGTCCTTCCTAACATCCAAGCTGTGCTCCTCCCCAAGAAGACAGAGAAGAAATAAGAACCCAAGGTTCGTTCACACAAGACAACCTAACCAAACAGGCTCCTTTCGGAGCCACAGGATATCACTTAAAGAGAGAAATATACGACATCAACGTTTTGCAGGATAACACTCTGTGGAAATTGAGTGTAAATGTTTTAGAATGGTGTAGATGTGAAGGGCGGTTGTGGGGGCCTGGGGTGGGGGACTTAAACGGGACTTAGAAGGGCGCAAGAAGCAGCAGGAGCCAGGGAGGCGACCTTATTTTCACTCTGGTTCATTGACAGTACACATTTACCAGCAGCATACATTGGAGTCATATTGTAATTGTAGACTAATCAGTGTGGGCAAGCTAGCCAATTTGGGATAAACAGCAAGAATGTAATGTCCTCAATGAAGTAATGACATAGTTCAAGATACAATAAGTGAGGTGGCCTGAAGTCTTTGACAGTGTCCCATTCAATAATATAGTAGTGCTTTAAAGGTGTATCACCAAGTTTACATGCTGAGTGTTCCGGTATGGGTACAGCGTTACTAACTAGCCAGATGTGTCTGTATCCTAACCTAATTCTGGCCACGACTACATCACACAGGCAGGCAGGAGCAAGTTGTTTGGACACTCTTCCTAGCCCCCTTGGTCCCTGTTCACCTACCTACTGTAGCAGTAAGTAGGTACCTGTTGTAAATCGAAAGGTTGCCAATTCGTATTCAGGGAAAGTTGTTGGAGCTTCTAAACTTGAACTGACACAATCCGAGGAGTAGTGACCCGAGGATCACAGACACTATCTCTCCCACTACAAATCCCTTCCTAACCTCCTGCTCCTTCCTATGTCCTCCCAAAATTGAACCATGCTATCGCAAAGGTAATAATACAGGTAGAGACAACAACATAGTTTCCTATTGTCTTATTATATATTAATAACAGAAACGCTTTACATTGTCTCACTGTTCATTCCCTCCACAATTCTTCCTCTTACTTCTTCTTCTTCTTCTTCTTCTTCTTCTTCTTCTTCTTCTTCTTCTTCTTCTTCTTCTTCTTCTTCTTCTTCTTCTTCCATCAATACTTTATTAACGGTGTATGTAAGTTTCACCCTGTTTTGCACTACAGCGGTAGAGCAAAGTATATTTTGTTAGCAATAAACCAAAAGCATATTTTATGGCCTAATCATCACTACATAGAACACCACCCATAAAGCATGATACTAGTAGACCACAAAAACTGCTATAAACCCCCAAAGCATATTTTATTGCCTAATCATCACTACATAGAACACCACTCATAAAGCATGATACTATTAGACCACAAACTGCTATAAACCCCAATAATATACTATACTAGTGACTCTAATTGTGTTACCCAATATTATACGAAATAATACTATAAAACATAATAATAAACACACTAATAGTGTATATTAGTTGAATGCACAATCTGATGAGAAGTCAAAAAAAAAAAAAAAAAAAATAGCAACAACCTAGAAAGAGTGTAGAGTATTTTTGTGCAAACTATTATACTAGTAGATGGTCTAAGATAACTGTATGTGAAGGAAAAGGTGTGCTCTCCCCTCAAACTTTCTTTTTATGAAATCTCCTACTCCCCAGCTGAGCGGTACGCCCAATGGGAAACAAAACGTGGCACATAACACGCCGCCCGCCAGCTCTGGCTCGGTGAATAGGAATCAGTAATCGGGCGGAGTATAAACAACACCGCCGCCAATGTGCTCCTCCCATCTCTGAGGAAATCTGGCGGGCAACTTAGTATTATATTAGCATGTAATAATAATAACAATAATAATAATAATAATACTACTACTAATAATAATAATAATAATAATAATATTAATAATAATAATATTAATAATAATAACATGCAATTTCATTTTATAACACATACTAACAAAATAGTGTATAGCCTACTATACTTAACTATAATAGGTTAGGTTGCGTAGGAGGATCTAAAAAGTACAGTAGTATACACACACACACACACACACACACACACACACACACACACATACATATAGACAACAAACTAAATTAGAAACCACACGTCAGTGAAGTTATCAAATCCTCCAGTTTCCGTCTCCACCTCCTACGCCGACTCAAGTCCCTCGGTGTTCCTGCACACGAGCTCCTCAGTGTTTACACAACATTTATACTTCCCAAGCTCACCTATGCCTCCCCCACCTGGTCTTCCTCCCTAAATGCCACACAACGTAAACACCTAGAAAAAGTGCAAAAGAGGCCATGCAAGATTATTCTCTACCCTTCCTACTCCACATATCAAAAAGCGCTCAACACACTGACCCTTTAGACTCTCACTGACCATCACCACGACCTCATCTGCAAATTTGGTAAGAAGATTCTACACCATCCCCGACACCGGCTCCTACTACCACCTGAGATCCCTAGTCCGAGAATTGCTCTTCGACACCACAACCGCATCCATCCAGCCCATACGTGCACGAACTGATCGCTATAAGAACAGCCCAGTCCCAACCATTGTAAAAATTATCGATAACTTGTAATAAATCAGTGTACTCACTCCCAGTAAAATCAGTGTACTCACTCCCAGTAAACACTACTCCTTGCACTGTCACTATGTTGAAATGAACTGTAGTTTGAGCTTTTCCCCAGCTAGTTATTATATGTCTTATTTGTGTCACTCATGTTACTTGTATATTATTTGTAATTCGTAACCCATTCCCCAAATATGTAACTGTATATTTTCAGCCTTCTGGCTGCCAAGCTCTTTCAATAAACCGTTAATTATTATTATTATTATTATTATTTATATGTTGGCCCATACCAACTCACTCCCCTGAACCCTCCTCCCCACCGGACTATCAACAAGTTCTTGCCATAAGGTACTATCTCATTTGGCCAAGGAATGGAACCAGTGATGAATAGTGGTGAACAGTGCTTAACTCAGTGAAAAACAACTCGGCAGTTGAGTCTTACCCAAGCTAGCTAACCACCTTCACACAGTGAGGTCCCAGGTACCCAGTTATACTTCCCCTGAGACTCCACGATAGAGAGGCCTGGGACCACACCTCACCCACTTGAATGAGTGAGTCATGTCGACCACGTGGTGTCCCCAAGATGCTACGACACCACGTAGTGAATGTTTTGCTACAGCATCATCATGTGAAGTTCCTCATAACACCATCTGTGAGGTAACTGCTACATCATCAGGCCCCTCATAACGCCATCTGTGAGGGAGTTACTACACTACGTGTCTGGTGTTCAACATCTCACCTTACATGATCTACGCGTGCAAACATTAATCTGTATGTTCACTGTGTGCTCCTTCACCTTTCTCTAATGAGGGCTTTTGTTAAACCACCAATGTATGATGTACTAAGTCATTTGTGTCCAATGTATACTTTCGAAAAGCCCTTGTTTGGGGAAGGTAGGAGAGAGTAGTCGTCATTATTGTCCAAGCCACATTATTTATTTCTATATATAAGTAATGTAGGCTGGTTTTTAAATACCTCAATCCCCTAACGGTGCCGTTTGTATATTAAGAAATACCGAAGCCATACAGTACAACACCAGCGAATATGAAGTATCACTGTAACCGGCAACTGTTACTCACTCATACCTACATACATATATAGAGTCTTTACAGAATGATAGCAGACACGAGGAAGACGAACAACAAGAGGAGAAGAGTTAGAAGAAAATCAACTTCAAGCTAAGAAGAAGAATACCAAGACATTTCCTCCAAACAAGAAAACAACACACACAATCAAGCCGACCAAACACTGAGAAACCATGGCGGAACCCAACATGCACCGGACGCTTGACCTGACTCTATCCTGCCGCATCCAGGCGAGTTGCTGCTTAAAGTCCCTCACGCAAGCGCTGTTTAGCCACTGCACCTATTCTATCCTCCTAAAATTCACTTCAATCCCCCCTGCCACTAGCATGTTATGTATGTATGTATGTATGTATGTATGATGAATGATAACTGCAACTTTGCGTATTAAAACTCATTACTCTTACCGAAGTAATATAGTGCGTGGTTATGTTATGTCATGTTAGGATAGATTATAAACTACATTGGGTTACATTTCGTGAGGTTCGGTGATGCTACAGGAAGTTAGGTGAGGTACCTGGAGGTTAGGTGAATGTTGACTGACTGACTGACAATTATTAGGAAGTGGTTCCAACACGTTCACACACAACCTATACTCATACCACAAGTCCAGAATTAGAGAGGATCATGTTATTGGATATATTTTCAACGATTTACTCAGTGTCTAACCAACTCTTTAGCGATTTAAATGTGGACCTAAAATTAGGTCCGTATATTTGTTTGTCGTGGTGGTGGTGGTGGTGTGCGCCCGTCCATCAGGTTGATTAACCACCAAAACCATAAAGGGTGCGGCCCTGCCGTTTCAGGGCATACACCACATCCATGGCGGTGACGGTCTTCCTTTTTGCGTGCTCGGTGTAGGTGACGGCGTCACGGATGACGTTCTCCAGAAACACCTTGAGGACGCCGCGGGTCTCCTCGTAGATGAGGCCGGATATACGTTTAACACCTCCACGCCGAGCTAGACGACGAATGGCGGGCTTGGTGATACCCTGGATGTTGTCACGAAGCACCTTACGATGACGCTTGGCGCCACCCTTTCCAAGTCCCTTGCCTCCTTTGCCTCGTCCAGTCATGTTGTTGTGGTTGCTACTACAGGTGGTCCTGGTGTGGCTTCGCCGAATCGAATCGAAAAATGCTAGTGACAGGGGGGAAGGAGGTTCAGGAGAAGAATAAAGGGAGGATTGAAGTGAATTTTAGGAGGAGAGAACAGATGCAGTGGCTAAACACCGCTTGCGTGAGGGATTATAAGATGGGGGCAGCAGCAACAACCCGGCTGGACGCGGCAGGGAGGCGACAAGACAAGGCCAGGCTAGCGTCAGGTCAAGCGTCAGGTCAAGCGTCAGGTCAGGCGTCAGGTGCGTGTTGGGTTGGGCAATGGATGTTCAGTGCTTGGTCGGCTTGATTGTGTTTTGGTTTCTTGTGTGGAGGGGATGTCTTGGTCTTCTTAGCTTGATGTCGATTTTCTTCTCTCTCTCCTTCTCTTCTTGCTCTCTTGAATTGTCCATTCGTTTGTGTTTGGGTCTTCTTGTTCGTCTTCCTCCTCGTATTTTAAGTCCTCATAGGTGTGGAAGAATTCAGAGAGGGAGAGGTTGACCACGTGGGCTTCAGCACCACTGGCAGCAGTGGGCTTCAGCACCACGGGCCACGTGGTGTTCTTGGTTCTGTGTGGTGGGCTGCTTCTGTTGAGTTTTCTTTTCTTGGTTTTTCTTTACTGCTGGTTTTTTCTTTTCTTGGGAGCGTACAGCAAGGAGGGCCTCTTTGTAGCTCAGTTTTTTCTCAAGACGAGCCTTGGCTACCCTGCATTCCTCCTTCCATCTGGGGCAGGTCCGGTCGGCGGAGGAGTGTGGGCCACCACAGGCAACGCATTTTTTCTCTGTGTTGGGGCAGGCCGTGTAGCGGTGTCCAGGGCTGCCACACATGGAGCAGGTGTCTTCCTGCGCCTCACACTTGTTTACAGTGTGTCCATAGTGCTGGCATTTGTAACACCGTTTCGGTCTGCAGTAGGGCTTGACTGGCATAGTTACCCACGCCAGTTGAGCTTCCTTGGGTAGGGTGGAGTGGTGTCCGATGAGGGCAGTGGTGTCGGACAGCTTCTTCACAACTTGGAGCTGCTGCTCCTTGAGGAGCTCACTCAGCTCTGCTTTGTCCATGTGGGCAATTTCGGCGTGGGAGATTACACCCAGCTTCAAGTTGTCCCACATGAAGGCAAACATTTTAAAAGGAATGCCGTTGATGTCTGGGATCTCCGCGAGTTGGGCGGGCATGCCCATCTCGGCGAAGGTGATCTTGATGTCACCATGGAGCTTTAGGCGTTCTACCTTGGTGACCCCCACGATCCCATTAGCTTCGAAAAACTTCTGGAGAACTAGGAGGTTTAGTTTCTTGGGGCAGGTCGGCGTGTCCGGACGTATCCGCGCCACGTTAACAAACTCGTATCCGTTCATGGTGAGGGAGAGAGAGTGTGATGGCTTCGCCCACGGTTTGGTGGGAGTAGGTGGCGTGCTGTGGACGCAGCGGTAGTATCGTTCATCCAAGGCCGTCCCTCCCTCTTGGAGGTGGGGCGTAGCTTGCGGATGACGCATGCGGCACTCGTGGCCAATGAGGTGGCCACTGAGGTGGAGAATGTCTGTATATAAGCCCGCCGGCCTGCCAGGCCGCCCGTATTTACTATTTCGTCGTCGAGATGGCCCGTACTAAACAGACTGCCCGCAAGTCCACTGGAGGCAAGGCTCCACGGAAGCAGCTTGCCACCAAGGCAGCTCGCAAGTCCGCCCCAGCCACCGGTGGTGTCAAGAAGCCCCATCGTTACAGGCCCGGAACCGTCGCCCTTCGTGAGATCCGTCGTTACCAGAAGAGCACAGAGCTACTCATCAGGAAGCTGCCCTTCCAGCGCCTGGTGCGTGAGATCGCCAGGATTTCAAGACTGACCTGCGCTTCCAGTCGTCTGCCGTCATGGCTCTGCAGGAAGCCTCTGAGGCTTACCTGGTGGGTCTTTTCGAGGACACCAACCTGTGTGCCATTCACGCCAAGCGCGTTACCATCATGCCCAAGGACATCCAGCTGGCCCGGCGCATCCGCGGAGAGCGTGCTTAAGTCCTCTTCCTTGGGGAAAAACAAAAAGCACAACAAAACCTACCAGACATCTATAACTCGGCCCTTCTCAGGGCAAAAGAACTGTTCTGAAGATAATTTTCATGACAATCGAAATGGTTGGTGGTCGGAGAGCGTTAATTTCGGTTACCCAAATCGGCTAACGGTAAGTTGGTAACAGTCGTGGAGGTACGATTGTATAGTAGGTCATCAATTCGGGAGGTGGGTGGGTGCAACAAACAAGAGCTAGTAACAAATAAATATATAAAGAATAAGTAAGTAAAGAAATAAATAAAATAAAAGAACATACAATAAAATAAAATAAAATTTTTTTTTACATGAAATAGGCATGCTGCAAACAAGAAATGAAGCCCAAACACACTCCATGTATGTCACTTTGCAGTGGGTGTACAACTACTCCACGCAGAATTTATTTATTTATTTATTATGTTTCGATTTAGTCCGGTTTCTACGCCAATAGAGAATGCAGATTATTATAATTTTTTTTTTATTTATTTCCCTCTCAATATATCACTGTCGGTAACTGTCTCTTTAACATGTAACTGTGGCTCCGATGGAGCCGATTAAGTTGTAGTAGTGGGATGGCATGTTTGTTGTGCACAAGTAACCTCTTACTTGGAAGAGGTGTACTTGGTGACAGCCTTGGTGCCCTCAGACACGGCATGCTTAGCCAGTTCACCGGGCAGCAAGAGTCGGACAGCTGTCTGGATTTCCCGACTTGTAATGGTGGAGCGTTTGTTGTAGTGCGCCAGGCGGGAAGCTTCGGCAGCGATGCGCTCGAAGATGTCGTTCACGAAAGAGTTCATGATGGACATAGCTTTGGAGGAGACTCCTGTGTCGGGGTGCACTTGCTTCAGTACCTTGTAGATGTAGATGCTGTAGCTTTCCTTCCTCCTGCGCTTCTTCTTCTTGTCACCCTTGGCAATGGCCTTCTGGGCCTTTCCAGCCTTCTTGGCAGCCTTTCCGGAAGTTTTGGGAGGCATGGCGGCACAGTTACTCGTGGCGCGGAGCGAGAGAATTGAAAACTGGCCCGACTAACTTTTCCTTATATACCGAGCAGGCCGCTCAGGATCAGACTGGCTGCAGCTACGGCTCTCTTACATTGGTTGGGTCCGCGAGACGGCCACCTGGCCTGATCCTGAGCTTGGTATAAAAGACCAAGGTGGCGGGCGGAAATTTAACTCCTATCACGAAAAGCAGCAGCAGCAACATGTCAGGACGCGGCAAGGGAGGCAAAGTGAAGGGCAAGTCAAAGTCCCGTTCTAGCAGGGCCGGCCTCCAGTTCCCCGTGGGTAGAATCCACCGTCTCTTGCGTAAGGGCAACTATGCTGAGCGCGTTGGTGCAGGTGCCCCTGTGTACCTTGCAGCCGTCATGGGGTACCTGGCAGCAGAAGTGCTCGAGCTGGCCGGTAACGCCGCCCGCGACAACAAGAAGACCCGCATTATCCCACGTCATCTTCAGCTTGCCATTCGCAATGACGAGGAGCTGAACAAGCTCCTGTCTGGAGTCACCATTGCCCAAGGGGGTGTCCTTCCTAACATCCAAGCTGTGCTCCTCCCCAAGAAGACAGAGAAGAAATAAGAACCCAAGGTTCGTTCACACAAGACAACCTAACCAAACAGGCTCCTTTCGGAGCCACAGGATATCACTTAAAGAGAGAAATATACGACATCAACGTTTTGCAGGATAACACTCTATTTTACGTGTAATTAGCATAGTAATGTGGAAATTGAGTGAAAATGTTTTAGAATGGTGTAGATGTGAAGGGGTACTGCGGGGGCCTGGGGTGGGGGACTTAAACGGGACTTAGAAGGGCGCAAGAAGCAGCAGCAGCAGCAGCAGCAGCCAGGGAGGCGACCTTATTTTCAGTCAGGTTCATACACAAAGAAATACATCAGATTCATTGACAGTACAGTACACATTTACCAGTGTGGGCTAGCCAATTTGGGATAAAGAGCAAGAATGTAATGTCCTCAATGAAGTAATGACATAGTTCAAGATACAATAAGTGAGGTGGCCTGAAGTCTTTGACAGTGTCACATTCAATAATATAGTGCTTTAAAGGTGTATCACAAAGTTTACATGCTGAGTGTTCCGGTATGGGTACAGCGTTACTAACTTGCCAGATGTGTCTGTATCCTAACCTAATTGTGGCCACGACTACATCACACAGGCAGGCAGGAGCAAGTTGTTTGGACACTATTCCTAGCCCCCTTGGTCCCTGTTCACCTACTGTAGCAGTAAGTAGGTACCTGTTGTAAATCGAAAGGTTGCGAATTCGTATTCAGGAAAGTTGTTGGAGCTTCTAAACTTGAACTGACACAATCCGAGGAGTGGTGACCCGAGGATCACAGACACTATCTCTCCCTTCCTAACCTCCTGCTCCTTCCTCTGTCCTCCCAAAATTGAACCATGCTATCGCAAAGGTAATAATACAGGTAGAGACAACAACATATTTTCCTATTGTCTTATTATATATTAATAACAGAAACGCTGCCGCCATCCCGGAGGCTTTACATTGTCTCACTGTTCATTCCCTCCACAATTCTTCCTCGTACTTCTTCTTCTTCTTCTTCTTCTTCTTCTTCTTCTTCTTCTTCTTCTTCTTCTTCTTCTTCTTCTTCTTCCATGAATACTTTATTAACTGTGTATGTAAGTTTCACCATGTTTTGCACGACAGCGGTAGAGCAAAGTATATTTTGTTAGCAATAAACCAAAAGCATATTTTATGGCCTAATCATCACTACATAGAACACCACCCATAAAGCATGATACTAGTAGACCACAAAAACTGCTATAAACACCCAAAGCATATTTTATTGCCTAATCATCACTACATAGAACACCACTCATAAAGCATGATACTATTAGACCACAAACTGCTATAAACCCCAATAATAAACTATACTAGTGACTATAATTGTGTTACCCAATATTATACGAAATAATACTATAAAACATAATAATAAACACACTAATAGTGTATAATAGTGACTATAATTGTGTTACCCAATATTATACGAAATAATACTATAAAACATAATAATAAACACACTAATAGTGTATATTAGTTGAATGCACAATCTGATGAGAAGTCAAAAAAAAAAAAAACAACATAACAATAACCTAGAAAGAGTGTAGAGTATTTTTGTGCAAACTATTATACTAGTAGATGGTCTAAGATAACTGTATGTGAAGGAAAAGGTGTGCTCTCCACTCAAACTTTCTTTTTATGAAATCTCCTACTCCCCAGCTGAGCGGTACGCCCAATGGGAAACAAAACGTGGCACATAACACGCCGCCCGCCAGCTCTGGCTCGGTGAATAGGAATCAGTAATCGGGCGGAGTATAAACAACACCGCCGCCAATGTGCTCCTCCCATCTCTGAGGAAATCTGGCGGGCAACTTAGTATTATATTAGCATGTAATAATAATAACAATAATAATAATAATAATACTACTACTACTACTAATAATAATAATAATATTAATAATAATAATATTAATAATAATAACATGCAATTTCATTTTATAACACATACTAACAAAATAGTGTATAGCCTACTATACTTAACTATAATAGGTTAGGTTGCGTAGGAGGATCTAAAAAGTACAGTAGTATACACACACACACACACACACACACACACACACACACACACACACACACACACACACACACACACACATACATACATATAGACAACAAACTAAATTAGAAACCACACGTCAGTGAAGTTATCAAATCCTCCAGTTTCCGTCTCCACCTCCTACGCCGACTCAAGTCCCTCGGTGTTCCTGCACACGAGCTCCTCAGTGTTTACACAACATTCATACTTCCCAAGTTCACCTATGCCTCCTCCACCTGGTCTTCCTCCCTAAATGCCACACAACGTAAACACCTAGAAAAAGTGCAAAAGAGGCCATGCAAGATTATTCTCTACCCTTCCTACTCCACATATCAAGAAGCGCTCAACACACTGACCCTTTAGACTCTCACTGACCATCACCACGACCTCATCTGCAAATTTGGTAAGAAGCTTCTACACCATCCCCGACACCGGCTCCTACTACCACCTGAGATCCCTAGTCCGAGAATTGCTCTTCGACACCACAACCGCATCCAGCCCAGCCCATACGTGCACGAACTGATCTCTATAAGAACAGCCCAGTCCCAACCATTGTAAAAATTATCGATAACTTGTAATAAATCAGTGTACTCACTCCCAGTAAACACTACTCCTTGCACTGTCACTATGTTGAAATGAACTGTAGTTTGAGCTTTTCCCCAGCTAGTTATTATATGTCTTATTTGTGTCACTCATGTTACTTGTATATTATTTGTAATTCGTAACCCATTCCCCAAATATGTAACTGTATATTTTCAGTCTTCTGGCTGCCAAGCTCTTTCAATAAACCGTTAATTATTATTATTATTATTATTATTATTTATATGTTGGCCCATACCAACTCACTCCCCTGAACCCTCCTCCCCAGCCGACTATCCACAAGTTCTTGCCATAAGGTACTATCTCATTTGGCAAAGGAATGGAACCAGTGATGAATAGTGGTGAACAGTGCTTAACTCAGTGAAAAACAACTCGGCAGTTGAGTCTTACCCAAGCTAGCTAACCACCTTCACACAGTGAGGTCCCAGGTACCCAGTTATACTTCCCCTGAGACTCCACGATAGAGAGGCCTGGGACCACACCTCACCCACTTGAATGAGTGAGTCATGTCGACCACGTGGTGTCCCCAAGATGCTACGACAACACGTAGTGAATGTTTTGCTACAGCATCATCATGTGAATTTCCTCATAACACCATCTGTGAGGTAACTGCTACATCATCAGGCCCCTCATAACGCCATCTGTGAGGGAGTTACTACACTACGTGTCTGGTGTTCAACATCTCACCTTACATGATCTACGCGTGCAAACATTAATCTGTATGTTCACTGTGTGCTCCTTCACCTTTCTCTAATGAGGGCTTTTGTTAAACCACCAATGTATGATGTACTAAGTCATTTGTGTCCAATGTATACTTTCGAAAAGCCCTTGTTTGGGGAAGGTAGGAGAGAGTAGTCGTCATTATTGTCCAAGCCACATTATTTATTTCTATATATAAGTAATGTAGGCTGGTTTTTAAATACCTCAATCCCCTAACGGTGCCGTTTGTATATTAAGAAATACCGAAGCCATACAGTACAACACCAGCTAATATGAAGTATCACTGTAACCGGCAACTGTTACTCACTCATACCTACATACATATAGAGAGTCTTTACAGAATGATAGCAGACACGAGGAAGACGAACAACAAGAGGAGAAGAGTTAGAAGAAAATCAACTTCAAGCTAAGAAGAAGAATACCAAGACATTTCCTCCAAACAAGAAAACAACACACACAATCAAGCCGACCAAACACTGAGAAACCATGGCGGAACCCAACATGCACCGGACGCTTGACCTGACTCTATCCTGCCGCATCCAGGCGAGTTGCTGCTTAAAGTCCCTCACGCAAGCGCTGTTTAGCCACTGCACCTATTCTATCCTCCTAAAATTCACTTCAATCCCCCCCTGCCACTAGCATGTTATGTATGTATGTATGTATGTATGTATGTATGTATGTATGTATGTATGAATGAATGATAACTGCAACTTTGTGTATTAAAACTCATTACTCTTACTGAAGTAATATAGTGCGTGGTTATGTTATGTCATGTTAGGATAGATTATAAACTACATTGGGTTACATTTCGTGAGGTTCGGTGACGCTACAGGAAGTTAGGTGAGGTACCTGGAGGTTAGGTGAATGTTGACTGACTGACTGACTGACTGACAATTATTAGGAAGTGGTTCCAACACGTTCACGCACAACCTATACTCATACCACAAGTCCAGAATTAGAGAGGATCATGTTATTGGATTTATTTTCAACGATTTACTCAGTGTCTAACCAACTCTTTAGCGATTTAAATGTGGACCTAAAATTAGGTCCGTATATTTGTTTGTCGTGGTGGTGGTGGTGGTGTGCGCCCGTCCATCAGGTTGATTAACCACCAAAACCATAAAGGGTGCGGCCCTGCCGTTTCAGGGCATACACCACATCCATGGCGGTGACGGTCTTCCTTTTTGCGTGCTCGGTGTAGGTGACGGCGTCACGGATGACGTTCTCCAGAAACACCTTGAGGACGCCGCGGGTCTCCTCGTAGATGAGGCCGGATATACGTTTAACACCTCACGCCGAGCTAGACGACGAATGGCGGGCTTGGTGATACCCTGGATGTTGTCACGAAGCACCTTACGATGACGCTTGGCGCCACCCTTTCCAAGTCCCTGGCCTCCTTTGCCTCGTCCAGTCATGTTGTTGTGGGTGCTACTACAGGTGGTCCTGGTGTGGCTTCGCCGAATCGAATCGAAAAATGCTAGTGACAGGGGGGAAGGAGGTTCAGGAGAAGAATAAAGGGAGGATTGAAGTGAATTTTAGGAGGAGAGAACAGATGCAGTGGCTAAACACCGCTTGCGTGAGGGATTATAAGATGGGGGCAGCAGCAACAACCCGGCTGGACGCGGGGAGGCGACAAAGACAAAGGCCGGGCTAGCGTCAGGTCAAGCGTCAGGTCAAGCGTCAGGTCAGGCGTCGGTGCGTGTTGGTTGAACAATGGATGTTCAGTGCTTGGTCGGCTTGATTGTGTTTTGGTTTCTTGTGTGGAGGGGATGTCTTGGTCTTCTTAGCTTGATGTCGATTTTCTTCTCTCTCTCCTTCTCTTCTTGCTCTCTTGAATTGTCCATTCGTTTGTGTTTGGGTCTTCTTGTTCGTCTTCCTCGTATTTTAAGTCCTCATAGGTGTGGAAGAATTCAGAGAGGGAGAGGTTGACCACGTGGGCTTCAGCACCACTGGCCGCGTGGGCTTCAGCACCACTGGCCGCGTGGGCTTCAGCACCACGGGCCACGTGGTGTTCTTGGTTCTGTGTGGTGGGCTGCTTCTGTTGAGTTTTCTTTTCTTGGTTTTTCTTTACTGCTGGTTTTTTCTTTTCTTGGGAGCGTACAGCAAGGAGGGCCTCTTTGTAGCTCAGTTTTTTCTCAAGACGAGCCTTGGCTACCCTGCATTCCTCCTTCCATCTGGGGCAGGTCCGGTCGGCGGAGGAGTGTGGGCCACCACAGGCAACGCATTTTTTCTCTGTGTTGGGGCAGGCCGTGTAGCGGTGTCCAGGGCTGCAACACATGGAGCAGGTGTCCTCCTGCGCCTCACACTTGTTTACAGTGTGTCCATAGTGCTGGCATTTGTAACACCGTCTCGGTCTGCAGTAGGGCTTGACTGGCACAGTTACCCACGCCAGTTGAGCCTCCTCGGGTAAGGTGGAGTGGTGTCCGATGAGGGCAGTGGTGTCGGACAGCTTCTTCACTACTTGAAGTTGCCCCTTGAGGAGCTCACTAAGCTCTGCTTGGTCCATGTGGGCAATTTCGGCGTGGGAGATTACTCCCAGCTTCAAGTTGTCCCACATGTAGGCAATCATTTTAAATGGAATGCCGTTGATGTCTGGGATCTCCGCGAGTTGTACGGGCATGCCCTTCTCGACGAAGGTGATCTTGATGTCTCCATGGAGCTTTAGACGTTCCACCTTGGTGACCCCCACGATCCCATTAGTTTCAAAGAACTTCTGGAGAACTAGGAGGTTTAGTTTCTTAGGGCAGGTCGGCGTATCCGGACGTATCCGCGCCACGTTAACAAACTCTTAACCGTTCATGGTGAGAGAGGGTTAGAGAGTGCTGACTGCTACTGACTACCACTCGAATCGAATCGAAAAATGCTAGTGACACGGGGGAAGGAGGTTCAGGGGAAGAATAAAGGGAGGATTGAAGTGAGTTTTAGGACGAGAGAACAGATGCAGTGGCTAAACACCGCTTGCGTGAGGGATTTCAAGATCGAGGCAGCAGCAACTCGCCTGGACGCGGCCGGGAGGCGACAAGACTCAGCCAGGCTAGCGTCAGGTCAAGCGTCAGGTGCGCGTTGGGTTGGGCAGTGGGTGTTCAGTGCTTGGTCTGCTTGATTGTGTATGGAGGAGATGTATTGGTCTTCTTAGCTTGATGTCGATTTTCTTCTCACTCTCCTCCTCTTCTTGCTCTCTTGAAGTGTCTATTCGTTTGTGTTTGGGTCTTGTTGTTCGTCTTCCTCGTGTATTAAGTCCTCATAGGTGTGGAAGAAGTCAGAGAGGGTGAGGTTGACCACGTGGGCTTCAGCTCCACGGGCCACGTGGTGTTCTTGGTTCTGTGTGGTGGGCGTCTTCTCTTGAGTTTTCTTTTCTTGGTTTTTCTTTTCTGCTGGTTTTTTCTTTTCTTGGGAGCGTACAGCAAGGAGGGCCTCTTTGTAGCTCAGTTTTTTCTCAAGACGAGCCTTGGCTACCCTGCATTCCTCCTTCCATCTGGGGCAGGTCCGGTCGGCGGAGGAGTGTGGGCCACCACAGGCAACGCATTTTTTCTCTGTGTTGGGGCAGGCCGTGTAGCGGTGTCCAGGGCTGCCACACATGGAGCAGGTGTCTTCCTGCGCCTCACGCTTGTTTACAGTGTGTCCATAGTGCTGGCATTTGTAACACCGTTTCGGTCTGCAGTAGGGCTTGACTGGCATAGTTACCCACGCCAGTTGAGCTTCCTTGGGTAGGGTGGAGTGGTGTCCGATGAGGGCAGTGGTGTCGGACAGCTTCTTCACAACTTGGAGCTGCTGCTCCTTGAGGAGCTCACTCAGCTCTGCTTTGTCCATGTGGGCAATTTCGGCGTGGGAGATTACACCCAGCTTCAAGTTGTCCCACATGAAGGCAAACATTTTAAAGGGAATGCCGTTGATGTCTGGGATCTCCGCGAGTTGAGCGGGCATGCCCATCTCGGCGAAGGTGATCTTGATGTCACCATGGAGCTTTAGGCGTTCTACCTTGGTGACCCCCACGATCCCATTAGCTTCGAAAAACTTCTGGAGAACTAGGAGGTTTAGTTTCTTGGGGCAGGTCGGCGTGTCCGGACGTATCCGCGCCACGTTAACAAACTCGTAACCGTTCATGGTGAGGGAGAGAGAGTGTGTGTGGCTTCGCCCACGGTTTGGTGGGAGTAGGTGGCGTGCTGTGGACGCAGCGGTAGTATCGTTCATCCAAGGCCGTCCCTCCCTCTTGGAGGTGGGGCGTAGCTTGCGGATGACGCATGCGGCACTCGTGGCCAATGAGGTGGCCACTGAGGTGGAGAATGTCTGTATATAAGCCCGCCCGCCTGCCGGGCCGCCCGTATTGACTATTTCGTCGTCGAGATGGCCCGTACTAAACAGACTGCCCGCAAGTCCACTGGAGGCAAGGCTCCACGGAAGCAGCTTGCTACCAAGGCAGCTCGCAAGTCCGCCCCAGCCACCGGTGGTGTCAAGAAGCCCCATCGTTACAGGCCCGGAACCGTCGCCCTTCGTGAGATCCGTCGTTACCAGAAGAGCACAGAGCTACTCATCAGGAAGCTGCCCTTCCAGCGCCTGGTGCGTGAGATCGCCAGGATTTCAAGACTGACCTGCGCTTCCAGTCGTCTGCCGTCATGGCTCTGCAGGAAGCCTCTGAGGCTTACCTGGTGGGTCTTTTCGAGGACACCAACCTGTGTGCCATTCACGCCAAGCGCGTTACCATCATGCCCAAGGACATCCAGCTGGCCCGGCGCATCCGCGGAGAGCGTGCTTAAGTCCTCTGCCTTGGGGAAAAAGAAAAAGCACAACAAAACCTACCAGACATCTATAACTCGGCCCTTCTCAGGGCCAAAGAACTGTTCTGAAGATAATTTTCATGACAATCGAAATGGTTGGTGGTAGGAGAGCGTTAATTTCGGTTACCCAAATCGCCTAACGGTAAGTTGGTAACAGTCGTGCAGGCACGAATGTATAGTAGGTCATCAATTCGGGAGGTGGGTTGGTGCAAAAAACAAGAGCTAGTAACAAATTAATATATAAAGAATAAGTAAGTAAATAAATAACTAAAATAAAAGAAAATTCAATAAAATAAAATAAAATGAATTGTTTACATGAAATAGGCGTGCTGCAAACAAGAAATGAAACCCAAACACACTCCATGTATGTCACTTTGCAGTGGGTGTAAAAGTACTCCACGCAGAATTTATTTATTTATTTATAATGTTTCGATTTAGTCCTGTTTCTACGCCAATAGAGAATGCAGATTATTATAAATTTTTTTTATTTATTTCCCTCTCAATATATCACTGTCGGTAACTGTCTCTTTAACATGTAACTGTGGCTCCGATGGAGCCGATTAAGTTGTAGTAGTGGGATGGCGTGTTTGTTGTGCACAAGTAACCTCTTACTTGGAAGAGGTGTACTTGGTGACAGCCTTGGTGCCCTCAGACACGGCATGCTTAGCCAGTTCACCGGGCAGCAAGAGTCGGACAGCTGTCTGGATTTCCCGACTTGTAATGGTGGAGCGTTTGTTGTAGTGCGCCAGGCGGGAAGCTTCGGCAGCGATGCGCTCGAAGATGTCGTTCACGAAAGAGTTCATGATGGACATAGCTTTGGAGGAGACTCCTGTGTCGGGGTGCACTTGCTTCAGTACCTTGTAGATGTAGATGCTGTAGCTTTCCTTCCTCCTGCGCTTCTTCTTCTTGTCACCCTTGGCAATGGCCTTCTGGGCCTTTCCAGCCTTCTTGGCAGCCTTTCCGGGAGTTTTGGGAGGCATGGCGGCACAGTTACTCGTGGCGCGGAGCGAGAGAATTGAAAGCTGGCCCGACTAACTTTTCCTTATATACCGAGCGGGCCGCTCAGGATCAGACTGGCTGCAGCTACGGCTCTCTTACATTGGTTGGGTCCGCGAGACGGCCACCTGGCCTGATCCTGAGCTTGGTATAAAAGACCAAGGTGGCGGGCGGAAATTTAACTCCTATCACGAAAAGCAGCAGCAGCAACATGTCAGGACGCGGCGAGGGAGGCAAGGTGAAGGGCAAGTCAAAGTCCCGTTCTAGCAGGGCCGGACTCCAGTTCCCCGTGGGTAGGATCCACCGTCTCTTGCGTAAAGGCAACTATGCTGAGCGTGTTGGTGCAGGTGCACCTGTGTACCTTGCAGCCGTCATGGAGTACCTGGCAGCAGAAGTGCTCGAGCTGGCCGGTAACGCCGCCCGCGACAACAAGAAGACCCGCATTATCCAGCGTCATCTTCAGCTTGCCATTCGCAATGACGAGGAGCTGAACAAGCTCCTATCTGGAGTCACCATTGCCCAAGGGGGTGTCCTTCCTAACATCCAAGCTGTGCTCCTCCCCAAGAAGACAGAGAAGAAATAAGAACCCAAGGTTCGTTCACACAAGACAACCTAACCAAACAGGCTCCTTTCGGAGCCACAGGATATCACTTAAAGAGAGAAATATACGACATCAACGTTTTGCAGGATAACACTCTGTGCAAATTGAGTGTAAATGTTTTTGAATGGTGTAGATGTGAAGGGGTACTGCGGGGGCCTGGGGTGGGGGACTTAAACGGGACTTAGAAGGGCGCAGAAGCAGCAGCAGCAGCAGCAAGGGAGGCGACCTTATTTTCACTCTGGTTCATTGACAGTACACATTTACCAGCAGCATACATTGGAGTCATATTGTAATTGTAGACTAATCAGTGTGTGGGCTAGCCAATTTGGGATAAACAGCAAGAATGTAATGTCCTCAATGAAGTAATGACATAGTTCAAGATGTCTTTGACAGTGTCACATTCAATAATATAGTGCTTTAAAGGTGTATCACAAAGTTTACATGCTGAGTGTTCCGGTATGGGTACAGCGTTACTAACTAGCCAGATGTGTCTGTATCCTAACCTAATTCTGGCCACGACTACATCACACAGGCAAGTTGTTTGGACACTCTTCCTAGCCCCCTTGGTCCCTGTTCACCTACCTACTGTAGCAGTAAGTAGGTACCTGTTGTAAATCGAAAGGTTGCCAATTCGTAATCAGGGAAAGTTGATTGAGCTTCTAAACTTGAACTGACATAATCCGAGGAGTGGTGATCCGAGGATCACAGACACTATCTCTCCCACTACAAATCCCTTCCTAACCTCCTGCTCCTTCCTCTGTCCTCCCCAAATTTAACCATGCTATCGCAAAGGTAATAATACAGGTAGAGACAACAACATATTTTCCTATTGTCTTATTATATATTAATAACAGAAACGCTGCCGCCATCCCGGAGGCTATACATTGTCTCACTGTTCATTACCTCCACAATTCTTCCTCTTACTTCTTCTTCCATCAATACTTTATTAACGGTGTATGTA
>NW_024757782.1:0-11974 GCF_018991925.1 Homarus americanus
CCCCTCTTCCCAGCTCACTGGCTCCTACCTCTCTGAGAAATGTTTGGGTGAAAATGGTAGATTTTAATGTATAGTAATAAATAATACCTCAGACTAAAGTTAGGATAATATAATTGACATTTCTGGATTCCTTGCAGGTCAGGGAATATTTTTAATGTAAACTTCATATATTTTGCACAAACAATAAAATATTTGCTTTGTGTAAACCAAATTATTACATTAGATCTAAAATTTGTATGTCTAATGCAAAATCCATGATGTTTATATTCAAAATGATCATCATACTGTACGAATTCCAGCAATGTAAATTATATTCTGGCTGGGTAATTTGTATAAATTTTATGAGCTAAATAAAAATTTTTACTTCACCCGCGTATATGAGTCGATGCACCTCGGAAAGTGAAAGTCCGGTTCTGGCGAGGTACTGCGTAAATGAGAAATCGCGGAAAGTAAAACCGCGTAAAGCGGGGTAATACTGTATAGTAAGGCCCCAGTGTATGTGAGAGTTGCATTCTTGGGATCCCTGCACAAGTTCGAATTTGTATTTAATTGGGTCCTCCCTGTATACAGTGGTCCCTCAGTTAATGAACGCCTCCGTTAGCGAATTTTCGGTTCACGAATTACCTTCCAAAAGAATCTTCAATTCGGTTAACGAAAAATTTTTTTAACGAAATCCTTACGAAAATCATGTTTTGTTTTGAACATCAGCTGATTAGCTGAGGAGGTACTCAGCCAATTCAGTAATCTCTTCTATGTTTACATTCGTTTCCATTAGAGTAAATATCAAGAAAATTGTGCTCTTTAATATTTGTGCATTTTTTTATACAGTATTAAAATTATTGGTCATTCTAAAATTTAGCCATCCAAGCTCTGTCTACATAAAGTTTTTCAACTATTTTTGGCTCATATACAGTGAACCCTCACTTTAAGCGGTAAATTGAACCCACAGAGGCCCGCGTAAAGCGAGAAACGCATAAAGTGAACAACATAACATATGGGATTAAATGAAATAGAGACCGGCTGACCCCCAAACTCCACTTTTTCTGACACAATACCTATGTTCTAGTAAAAATAACATCTTAACTTTATGATGGTATGCACACACAATTAATAATTAAGAGAAATATCAATAATATTAGGTTTTTTAACATTTACGTTAGTAAAAAAGCTGGGTCGGCACACGTGGATATGCTATGAGGTGGGTACACAAGAGGTTTAGTGGAGTCAATGGCAGACTGCAGTATGTTGCTGACTTTAAGTGTTCTGTATGTGCAGGTAACCATATGCCCACATTAAGGCTGGAGAAACTCAACATTGGGGATACATTCCTGGACTGAGTTGATGAATTTTGTTATCTGAGTGACATGATCATTGCTGGTGGGGGTGCTGAAGTCTGCTCATTTGCAAGATTCGGAAGTGGCTGGTGGAAGTTTGGGGAGTTACTGCCTTTATTAACAGCAAGAGGACCTTCCCTCCAAGTGAAAGGAAGAATGTATGCAGCTGGTGTGAGAAGTGTGATGTTCTATGGAAGTGAAACATGAGCAGTTCAAGTCTAAATGTGGAGAGGAAGAGAGCCAGGGGTAGGTGAAGTATGTCATGTGGAGAACTTGTAAGATATGATATTAGAGTTAGGAATCTGGCAAGAGAGACAGCAAGAGACTTAGCAGTATGGAGAGTTGCCATCAGGTAACCACAGCTAAGTTAGCTAACCCACATAAGCATGGAAAAATACTGTAAAATGATGATGATTATGATTAATATACTGTAATTCTTTTGTCAGGTCCTGGCAGATGGAGGTATTTGCTGCATAGATGAGTTTAGCAGTGTCCGTGATGCAGATAGAGGAGCTATTCATGAAGCCATGGAGCAACAGACTATTAGTGTTGCCAAGGTAAAATTCACCAAGTAATTATTTTTGTTGCTTGGCTGCAGTTCAACTTCTTGTGGCCATAGCACCCTCCAGGAAGCCAGTGAATTCCAGTGGTCACTGTTAAAATCTCATGTCTCTTTTAGAGATCATACTGAAAAATTGTGTTTGCTGTGTTAAGATTGGGCAGGAAGCTTGTTAAGTGGTTTGTGGTGTTTGGGGCTGTGTTACAGTGAACCCTCGAAGATCCAAACTGAAAAGGGGGACCACCTGTCCAGAAAAGCCGATTGTCTGCATCTTCCAGCGAATAATAAATGATATAAGATACACCAAAAATACAGTATACAGTGGTCCCTCGGTTAACAAACGGTTCGATTAACGAAATTTTGGTTAATGAATTAGCTACCATAAGGATCTTCAATTCGGTTAACAAACAAAACTTTGTTTAACGAAATCCTTACGACAAACACGTTTTGTTGTGAGCATCAGCTGATCAGCTAGTCCGCCAATACAGTAATCAATTCAATTTCAATTGTATATTCCTTGATAGAGGAAGCGGGATCCTAGTGCTGTCACTAGGTACCCCTGTACATTAACACCAGAAGCATCTGGCAAGTGTGACAAGTATATACAGTATAAATATTATAAAGGGGCTTACTAAAGCCTAAGGAAGGAAGGATATTCCTTTAACACATAATCAATGTTATTTACATAATATCTGGCCAGTATGGGGAGGATCATCGTGTCTCCGTCAGGGGGTCGTGGAGTGGTGGTCCAGCAGGCGTCACGGAAGCGTTGTGTGTGGGGACATCTTAGGAGGTAGTGGATAAGGGTGCTGCTGTCGGGTCTTCTGCATAATGCACAAGAGCGTTGCTCAGGGGATGCGGGGATACCAATCTCCCAAGCAAAGTCATACCCAATGATGATACGGGCAGCAATCACGTCCCCTTTCCGCGACCCTTTCCCATAGACATACGAGAGGTCAGGAAGTTTACGGAGGACATCGTACCAGGTGGGCGGGGAGTCCAGGGGGATGGCTGCTTCCCGAGCTTCTCTCTGTTTGCGGCGAATTTGGGTCCTAATCTGTAAAAGTGTTCGAGGAACAACGTAGTCAGGTGTGGCCTTGTTGCAGCCAGTCTTGGCAAGGCCATCTGCCTCATTCCCCAAGATACCGACATGACTGGGTATCCATAGGAATGTCACAGGACGGCCTGCATCCTGAAGTGTGGATGTTAACCCTAGTATTCGGAGGATGAGTTCCTTATTTTCCCCTGATCCAAATGCGATCCCGTCGAGAGCAGACCTGGAATCGCAGCAGACAAGCAAGGGGCAGAAACCATCTGCTTCTTCCTCAGCGAGAAGGGCAGCAAGGAGGGCTATTAGTTCAGCCTGAGTGGAGGATGCCCCGTCAGAAACTCTGAGAGACAGTTTGATAGGCTCAGGGGCATCAGGACGGGAGATGTAGACACCAGCCCCGGCCCTACCTGTAGCGGGGTCAACAGAACCATCAGTGTAGAGGACGACCCTACCTGGGGACCAGTGGGCGATCCTGGAGAGGTGGTATTTGCAGAGAATAACAGGGTTCACGTGGGATTTCGGGAGCGGTCCACCGAGGGCAATCACTTCAGGTTGAAAATCCAGCCAGGGAGAAGGAGACGAACCAACAGCAGGGGTGACAACAATATCAGGCAGGAGGTCGTGTTCCTGAAGGGCTCGGATGAGTGACCCTCGCCACTGTCTTCTAGATGGAGGTCGGCCTCAGACAGCAGGAGTCAAGTTGGCTTGGACATAGTTGCCCCGAGGATCCCGTAGAATGGAAACGGTAGTTTTTAGGTAAAACTCCTGGACACGATCCTGTAAGGGGGAAAGGCCAAGTTCGGTATATAGAGAAGTAGAGAGTGTCCAATGAGGAGCCCCAAGGATGATACGAGCAGCTTTCCTCTGGATAACTTCGAGACGGTTGACAGCAGTCCGACTAATGTTAACGAGGGCAGGGGCGGCGTAGTCGACACAGGAACGGACAAAGGACTTGTACATGGTGAGAAGTACAGGGATGGTGGCACCAAGGGAACCCCTGCACATGGTAGAGAGGGGAGCGAGACGCCGAAAGCATATGTCTCGAAGATAGCGGACTTCAGGGATCTGACAAAGTGTGCGAGTTACATACACACCCAGGTATTTTGTCTCATTAACACAGTCCAAGGGCGTTCCTGATAAGAGAAGGGGTGGAGGTACAACACGACCGTGCCACATGGCTTTTGTTTTCGCAGTTGAGAGAAGGAAACCAAGTGAATCACACTCTCTGGAGACCAGATCAAGGGCTTCCTGCATGCTGAGGTAGTCAGGGGCTTGGAGGAGGACATCGTCGGCATATCCTGAGTGGACAACTTCTGTCGGCCACGGGAGAGATGCAATGGAGTGCATGAGAGAGTTAAACAAGGTGGGACTCAGGACTCCACCTTGAGGGGTGCCGAGGTTCATTTCTTGAACAGGAGACATAGAGCCTTCAACGCAAACCCGGGCCCGACGTCCAGTGAGGTAAGAGGCGATCCATTGTAGAAGTCTCCCTTTAACCCCTAACCGCGCAAGTTCAGCTAAAATGAGGGCAGGCTGAGCCGTATCAAAGGCTCCCTTGATATCAAGGAAGACGGAGACGCGGGCAGTCTGATTGCAATAAAAGGAAGCAATGGAGTGTGCTGTGCTGCGATGTTGAATGAAACCATTGAGGGAGTTGTGGAAGCCGCCTTTGGTGTGAAGAAGGCGACGATGGAGTATCCTCTCCATCATCTTGCAAACACTGGAGGTAAGACTAATGGGTCGATATTTCCCAGGATCTCTCGGCTTAGGGATGGGGATAATAGTGGCATTTTCCAGTTAGACGGGAGAACCCCATGTTCATAAGACATATTGTAGAGAGCGAGCAAGGGGCCGTTAGGAATATTAGTACAGGCGTTGAGGACGGAGTAGGTTATCTGATCATCCCCAGGAGAGGTGTCTTTTCTAGAGCGACGAGCACTGTCAAGCTCGAACTGTGTGATGGGATGATCAGTGGGGGCAGGGGAGGTAAGAGCAGCACGAACAACAGGCTCAGACGCATCGATGCGAGCCTGCACTGCCTCCTGCATTGGATCTGGAAGTGCCTTATACAGTAATCTGTTCTGTGTTTATATTCGTTTCCAGTGGAGTAAATATCAAGAAGGTTGTGTTCTTGAATATTTTTTCATTTTCTATATTAAAATTATTGGTCAATCTAAAATTTAGCCATCAGTGCTCTGTCTATATAAATTTTTTCAAATAATATTTTTGGCTCGATATATGTAACTTTATTCATTTATTGAAACTCATTTGCATGCATACACTGTCCTAAGGGCAAAGGTGTACTGTACATGAAATCAAAATAATGTACTAAATGATTACTAAAATTTTTGTCTACAGTTTTCTCATGTTTACATTCAAATTAATCACTATCTTGTAAGAATTCCAGCAATGTAAATTATATTCTCCCTGGTCACTTCTGTAATATTTTATAAGCAAAAACAAAAACTCAATCTAAAGGACATAAATAAACATATAAATACTTCACTAGACCTTTGGTGCCAACTGTCAAACATGTCACTGTCACCTCCCCTTCCTCCCTCCCTCCCTCCCTCCCTCCCTCCCTCCCAGCCAGGGTTTGGTGGTTATACAGTAGGCTTTAAGTTTTTATCTTATTTAATACCACAGACTAAAGTTATATATATATATATATATATATATGTAATATTCAGAAATTTCAGAGTAATTTCAAATGCCCCGCCATGAGTGATACTGAGCGTTCAAGGTCATCTGAGGGGAGGGAGCGCTGCCTGCTCGTAGCGAGAGATTGCGGAACTAGGCCTATATGATATTAAATGTAATTTACCGAATTAATAATGATGCGATTCATGAAGTTAAGGGACTATTATTGAATTTGAAATTATTATAGATCGTTTAGCAGTCTGAATAATGTTACGGGTGTCCCAAGGAGTTATTAGTTAGGCGGTAAATATATCACGTAGGACCAAGCTAGCGCCTTGGGGAGACGCGACGCTGGCTAGGCCCAGTCCCGGAGAGCAGTCACACAGACAAGACGTTCCGCGCGTCCATCAGAAATAGTCACGTGGCCTAGTCACCTGTGCTGCGCTATTGCAGTATAACAAGGTTTCCGTCAGAACCCACTTGATTGGAGTTGACCGGAGTTGATTGGAGTTGACTGGAGTTGACCGGAGTTGACCGGAGTTGACTGCGAGAGATTGACTGCCGTTGATGATTGAGGGTGGCGATTGTCGCCATTGGACCGATCAGTGTAGGCCTGTCACTGTTTAGCGGGGTAGCAAAGGATCTCTTGAGTGAACGAGTGCTCCCGACAACTAACACGACACGGGACCAGCATCAGCAGTGGGTGATCAGTTCTTACCACTCCGGTGCACAACCCCACATGTCCCGAGCAGCTAGTGAAACCCTCTTGCTAACGGGAAGCTAAAGTTTCTCTCAACTGCACAAGGTCTGATTGGCTCACTCTCTTCCTGCCCATGGACGCACTGGGAGTACACTGAGGCTATCTGAGTATATTAATGGTCACACACTGAGACCGTGAGTCTAGGACTCTAGGAGATACCTAGAGGAACATTTTATCTTCCTTATCACGGGTGTAGTTAACACCATTCCTCAGACTGATATTATCTTGACGTGTGTAGTTTAATATTTCTTAAATAATTTTGATAGTAGTGTTTTTTTGAATGTGTGTGCCATTAAGTGGAACCAGAGTGATACTGTGATTTGATTCTTTTAATGCCTCTAATTCTTCATAATTCTGATCTCAGGTATAACCTTGTTCCCCAGAGCAGTGGTTAGGTTAGGTTAGGAAGTGTACACCTGTTGGGGTGCTATAATTTTGTTGAGTGATATTATTTTGCTGAAAGCCCTTAAGGCCTATTCATTGTAGAGTATTTAATTTCTTATATTTTATTACCATTCCTCAGTGACTGATATTATTTTGTTGAAAACCCTTAAGGCCTGTTCATTGTGGAGTATTTAATTTCTTATTTTTTAGTACCATTTCCTAAGTGACTGATATTATTTTGTGAAAGCCTTAAGGCCTGTTCATGTGGGCGAGCAACATTTCTTGATACTTCAAATTTATTGTTGCCTGTGTTTCTAATAATTTCTATGTCATGTATAACTTTTATTCCCCAGAGTAGTGTTTAAAGTTTAAGTTAAGAGGTGCGCATATTGGTGTACCATTATTTGATTGTGTTTGTAGTGTTGGAGGGAATATAAGTGTCTAAATTTTACAGTGTGTCTCATTCATCCCAGTCACAGACGCTATCCTTCCACGGGTCACGGACAGTTCATTTTGTGTAGTAGATTTAAGTGTTCTTGTGCTGGTTCGGGATTTTTCTCAAAGGGGCGCTTCCACTGCCATTACCATCTATTAATTTTTAATAAACCCCAAGTCAAGTGAGAAATTAAAGTCCAGCAAATTCCGACCGGTTACAAATGGTAGCAGAGCGTAGTTTTTAATGTCGTGACTGATAGTACTGTGGTTGGGAAAATGAACGCTATCATGTGTTGGTTAGTAATGGTAGGGATTGAACTCGCACTGATGCTCATCCTTGTGCCCGGACTGAGTTGGTTAGGCTTGACAGTAGAGATGTGTATGAGGAGGAAGAGAGACGGCCGCGGGACCTTGGTACAGCTGAGAGAGGAGTTCGGAGACCTAAAGAGGGATTATCAAGCACAGGTAAACAGGTTCAAGTGGGAGTTTCAGGCACACATTCAACGGTTCAGGGAGGAAACAAGGGGTGAATGTCAGGCACACGTCCAGCAGTCAAGGAAGTGTGAGGTCCAAGTGGGAAATATAGGGGTACGTAAGTAGTTCAGAGAGGTTGATCGAGCCCTCCAGCTGAGAGACAAGACGAAGCCGACCGATTACAGTTTAGGGTGCATGGTAATGAGAAGGGGCAGGTCATCAGAGGGGATTGGAGAGATGGTTAGGTCAGAGATGTGCGTTGAGTAGTGGTTGCTGTCATGAGCGGGATTGAGTTGCTGTCATGAGCGGGATTGAGAGTACGGTTGTAATGTCCAGGGCCTCACTAAGATGGACTGGTACATTGTCAGAGGGTTGGTCTGCCGGCATGAGGTTCGGAGACGTGGACTGAGTATTGTTTTGACACTGGTTCCTCTTAGCTCAAGGGCCAGGCAAAAGGAGAGCATGTTGGAGATGGACTGAGTATTTTTTTGACACTGGTTCCTCTTAGTTCAAGGGCCAGGCAAAAGGAGAGCATGCTTGTTTTGGACTGTGTATTTTTTTTGACACTGGTTCCTCTTTGTTCAAGGGCCAGGCCAAAGGAGAGCATGTTTGTTTTGGGCTGGTATTAATTTTGACATTGGTTCTCTAGTTAAGGGCCAGGCAAAAGGGGAGCGTGATGTTCTGGTTGGATTGAGTTGGGCTAGGAAGAAATGGAGTTGCTAGCTGCGAGTGGAATAGTACAGAGTTGAAGGTGGGTTCTAAGTTGTTCTCTCAGCACATGAGGGCAGTGCTGTCTTTTTTTAGGGGGGTCGAGTGTTAGCGGGAGAGAAAAGGAGAGAAGAGAAGACAAATGCTGCATTTAGCAAAAGGGGTGAGGTGCAGTCCTTAGAACAAAATTTTAGGGGGGTCGTATGCATGTTTTCTCAGCACATGAGGACAGTGCTGTCTTTTTTTAGGGGGGTCGATTGTGATATCCAGAAATTTCAGAGTAATTTCAAATGCCCCGCCATGAGTGATACTGAGCGTTCAAGGTCATCTGAGGGGAGGGAGCGCTGCCTGCTCGTAGCGAGAGACTGCGGAACTAGGCCTATATGATATTAAATGTAATTTACCGAATTAATAATGATGCGATTCATGAAGTTAAGGGACTATTATTGAATTTGAAATTATTATAGATCGTTTAGCAGTCTGAATAATGTTACGGGTGTCCCAAGGAGTTATTAGTTAGGCGGTAAATATATCACGTAGGCCCAAGCTAGCGCCTTGGGGAGACGACGCTGGCTAGGCCAGTCCCGGAGAGCAGTCACACAGACAAGACGTTCCGCGCGTCCATCAGAAATAGTCACGTGGCCTAGTCACCTGTGCTGCGCTATTGCAGTATAACAAGGTTCCGTCAGAACCCTTGATTGGAGTTGACGAGTTGATTAGGGTTGACAGAGTTGACCGGAGTTGACTGCGAGAGATTGACTGCCGTTGATGATTGAGGGTGGCGATTGTCGCCATTGGACCGATCAGTGTAGGCCTGTCACTGTTTAGCGGGGTAGCAAAGGATCTCTTGAGTGAACGAGTGCTCCCGACAACTAACACGACACGGGACCAGCATCAGCAGTGGGTGATCAGTTCTTACCACTCCGGTGCACAACCCCACATGTCCCGAGCAGCTAGTGAAACCCTCTTGCTAACGGGAAGCTAAAGTTTCTCTCAACTGCCCAAGGTCTGATTGGCTCACTCTCTTCCTGCCCATGGATGCACTGGGAGTACACTGAGGCTATCTGAGTATATTAATGGTCACACACTGAGACCGTGAGTCTAGGACTCTAGGAGATACCTAGAGGAACATTTTATCTTCCTTATCACGGGTGTAGTTAACACCATTCCTCAGACTGATATTATCTTGACGTGTGTAGTTTAATATTTCTTAAATAATTTTGATAGTAGTGTTTTTTGAATGTTTGTGCCATTAAGTGGAACCAGAGTGATACTGTGATTTGATTCTTTTAATGCCTCTAATTCTTCATAATTCTGATCTCAGGTATAACCTTGTTCCCCAGAGCAGTGGTTAGGTTAGGTTAGGAAGTGTACACCTGTTGGGGTGCTATAATTTTGTTGAGTGCCCTTAAGGCCTATTCATTGTAGAGTATTTAATTTCTTAAATTTTATTACCATTTCCTCAGTGACTGATATTATTTTGTTGAAGACCCTTAAGGCCTATTCATTGTGGAGTATTTAATTTCTTATTTTTTAGTACCATTTCCTAAGTGACTGATATTATTTTGTGAAAGCCCTTAAGGCCTGTTCATGTGTGCAAGCAACATTTCTTAATACTTCAAATTTATTGTTGCCTGTGTTTCTAATAATTTCTGTCATTTATAACTTTTATTCCCCAGAGTAGTGTTTTAAGTTTAAGTTAAGAGGTGCGCATATTGGTGTACCATTATTTGATTGTGTTTGTAGTGTTGGAGGGAATATAAGTGTCTAAATTTTACAGTGTGTCTCATTCATCCCAGTCACAGACGCTATCCTTCCACGGATCACGGACAATTCATTTTGTGTAGTAGATTTAAGTGTTCTTGTGCTGGTTCGGGATTTTTCTCAAAGGGGCGCTTCCACTGCCATTACCATCTATTAAATTTTAATAAACCCCAAGTCAAGTGAGAAATTAAAGTCCAGCAAATTCCGACCGGTTACAAATGGTAGCAGAGCGTAGTTTTTAATGTCGTGACTGATAGTACTGTGGTTGGGATAATGAACGCCATCATGTGTTGGTTAGCAATGGTAGGGATTGAACTCGCACTGATGCTCATCCTTGTGCCCAGACTGAGTTGGTTAGGCTTGACAATAGAGATGTGTATGAGGAGGAAGAGAGACGGCCGCGGGACCTTGGTACAGCTGAGAGAGGAGTTCGGAGACCTAAAGAGGGATTATCAAGCACAGGTAAACAGGTTCAAGTGGGAGTCTCAGGCACACATTCAACGGTTCAGGGTGGAAACAAGGGGTGAATGTCAGGCACACGTCCAGCAGTCAAGGAAGTGTGAGGTCCAAGTGGGAAATATAGGGGTACGTAAGTAGTTCAGAGAGGTTGATCGAGCCCTCCAGCTGAGAGACAAGACGAAGCCGACCGATTACAGTTTAGGTTGCAGGGTAATGAGAAGGGGCAGGTCATCAGAGGGGATTGGAGAGATGGTTAGGTCAGAGATGTGCGTTGAGTAGTGGTTGCTGTCATGAGCGGGATTGAGTTGCTGTCATGAGCGGGATTGAGAGTACGGTTGTAATGTCCAGGGCCTCACTAAGATGGACTGGTACATTGTCAGAGGGTTGGTCTGCCGGCATGAGGTTCGGAGACGTGGACTGAGTATTTTTTTGACACTGGTTCCTCTTAGCTCAAGGGCCAGGCAAAAGGAGAGCATGTTTGTTTTGGACTGAGTATTGTTTTGACACTGGTTCCTCTTAGCTCAAGGGCCAGGCAAAAGGAGAGCATGCTTGTTTTGGACTGTGTATTTTTTTTTGACACTGGTTCCTCTTTGTTCAAGGGCCAGGCCAAAGGAGAGCATGTTTGTTTTGGGCTGGTATTAATTTTGACATTGGTTCTCTAGTTAAGGGCCAGGCAAAAGGGGAGCGTGATGTTCTGGTTGGATTGAGTTGGGCTAGGAAGAACTGGAGTTGCTAGCTGCGAGTGGAATAGTACAGAGTTGAAGGTGGGTTCTAAGTTGTTCTCTCAGCACATGAGGGCAGTGCTGTCTTTTTTTAGGGGGGTCGAGTGTTAGCGGGAGAGAAAAGGAGAGAAGAGAAGACAAATGCTGCATTTAGCACGCTAAAGGGGTGAGGTGCAGTCCTTAGAACAAAATTTTAGGGGGGTCGTATGAATGTTTTCTCAGCACATGAGGACAGTGCTGTCTTTTTTTAGGGGGGTCGATTGTAATATCCAGAAATTTCAGAGTAATTTCAAATGCCCCGCCATGAGTGATACTGAGCGTTCAAGGTCATCTGAGGGGAGGGAGCGCTGCCTGCTCGTAGCGAGAGACTGCGGAACTAGGCCTATATGATATTAAATGTAATTTACCGAATTAATAATGATGCAATTCATGAAGTTAAGGGACTATTATTGAATTTGAAATTATTATAGATCGTTTAGCAGTCTGAATAATGTTACGGGTGTCCCAAGGAGTATTAGTTAGGCGGTAAATATATCACGTAGGACCAAGCTAACGCCTTGAGGAGACACGACGCTGGCTAGGCCCAGTCCCGGAGAGCATTCACACAGACAAGACGTTCCGCACGTCCATCAGAAATAGTCACGTGGCCTAGTCACCTGTGCTGCACTATTGCAGTATAACAAG
>NW_024757783.1:0-8488 GCF_018991925.1 Homarus americanus
GGGTGATTGGGACATTCAGTTTCAAGAGATCTGCAACACTTTTATGAAGCCACGCCCCAAAGAGAGTCTTTTGTGGAAGGTTGGCGAGATGGTCGGGATTACTTAGATAGAACATCAATTCAGTTTGAGCTGTAGTTTGAGAACCATTGTTCTTCAAAACTTTGACACAAAACATGGTATTAAGTAGAGCTATCCTCTCAGATAGGGAGGGCAGTCCGAGCTCTTTCCTCATGTTTGCAATTCTGGTTGATTTTGGGCAACCTAGGATGATGCGCATGGCTTCATTTTGCACTACCTCAAGGCTGTTGAGTTGTTTAGATGGAATAATCACAAGATGGAGAGCATGATAGTCAACTACAGAACGAATGAAGTGAAGATAGAAAGTAAGAGCTTAGGTGATGTTAATTCCATAGACCTTGCCAACAAGGGTTCTGAGGGGTTTAATCCTCTGCATTAGTTTGTCACGAAGGTTGCTGACAAAGTTTGCATCATTCACACAATTCCAAGATATTTATAGGAGCTACATAGTTCCAAGGGCATGCTGTTAATGTTATAGTCAAGAGGCAGAGGGTGAGCAGGACGAGGATTGAGGACCCTCGTCTTGTCAACAGATATTATGAGACCACATTCAACAGTTCTCCGAGCAAATACATCCAGCAAGGCTTGGAGCCTGAGTTTGGTTTGTGTCATAATGCAGATATCATCAGCATAGCATATTAAGGCTTCGTTTGGCTGAACTGGAATGTCAGCAATAAGCTTGTGCATCAGTATATTAAAGAGCATAGGACTTAACACTCCTCCCTGAGGCGTGCCAAGCTCAAATGATCTCATTCTGGTACTTTTAACTCCCCTAAACAGAACACTGGCATACCTGTTGGACAGATAACCCTTTATCCATGTCAGGAGGTTACCTTGGATGCCAAAATTAGCTAGTTGCTCAAGTATAATTTTTCTATCAGCTACATCAAAGGCTGATTTAAGGTCTATGAAGGCTGTTTGTGTCTTATCTTTTGAGTGAACAAGATATTCTGCAAAGCATGTCTGTGTGCTACGCCCGGGCATGAACCCGTACAGATTAGGGGCGAGTTTGTCTTTGACTTGAAACATGAGACGGTTTAGAACAACTCTTTCAAGGACTTTACACATACAGGATGTGAGTGAAATTGGCCTGAAGTTTGGAGAATTAGCTTGAGGGATTGGAACTATGTTTCCATGAGTCCATGTCTTAGGCAGAATACCCTGTGTGAGGCTCATTTGATACAGGTCAAGCAGTGGATGGTTAGGGATCTCATTCAACAATCTCAGGGTGTTATAGGTTATGCCATCCTCACCAGGGGAGGATGACTCACCTTTCATTAGTGCTGTTGTTAGTTCGTGGTGCGTTATCGGAAACTGGTCGGTAAGGTCTGATGAGGAACAGGCTATTTCAATATTGAAACCCCTATTAATGTGTGAGGTGTTAAGATATTGTTGTATGTCAGGAGGCAGGGAAGTGATTTGTGACACACTAGACCATTGGTCTAATAGCATGTCAGCACATTCTGCAGGTCTGTGATGAAGCTGGACTGGGGTGGGTGGCTTGGTAATGGCTCTAATTTTGTTCCACACTTCTGCTAGAGTGGTTGTTCTATTAATCCCCTGTAAGAATTGTTCCCAATAGGTGTTTCTCACCTGACCTTTGAGTTCACGAAATTCTCTGTTAGCTTTGAGGAGTGCCAAGATGTTATCACTAGTTTTATTTTGCTTATAAGTGTTGGCAAGCTGTTTTACATTCTCTCCTTCTTTGGTGAGGATGGGGTCATGTGTCCACAGAGGTGGTTTAGTGCTGCCCCCCTTCCTCCTTGACTTAACCCAGGTGGTATAATATGTGGTAATGACATTTACAAGATCACAGCAAAATTCATCCACTGATCCAGGTGTATATCCAGCATACCATCTGTGGATGTAGGCCTTGAAGTGCAGTTTAAGATTATCTGGGATGTTAATTCTGAGCTTAGGATGGGGTTCACACTTGACATCAGCAACAGTGTACTCAGTAAGTATTGCATAATGATCACTGACTAGGTGGTCTGAGATGACCTTAGCCTTGACATTTCTGTCTACTAGGTTATACCCAATCATATAATCAAGTCTGCCCCCCATCAGATGTGTCACTTTGTCTGTGTCGTATACAGTGATATTATGATTATTGATGTAATTCACGAACACCCTCCCATTAGAGTTACACTGGACATCACCGAGGACAGTGTGACGAGAGTTAACGTCACCCATACACAGCATAGCATTGTTACCTGATGGCTTTGGTAACACGTCCGCTCGCAGTTCATTACACCGAACATAGATGTTATACAGCGAAAATTGACTGTTTGCTGTCTTTACTGTAAATTGTTGATAGTGAATACTTTCATCATTGTGAGTTTTAATCCATTTACAGACCAGACCATTCTTTACATATGTGAGCAGGCCACTTCCTGCTCCACTATTATATGCTGTAAACCCAGCTATCCTGGGTGCAACTTTCTTCTGGGTGCTGGACGTGTAAGGTTCTTGTAAACCAATTACATCAATGTCAAAAACTTTAACAAACCATTGTAGATCATTAATTCTGCGATTAACACTCCGGATGTTCCATGAAATGAACCTAAGCGTTCGTGTTACTTTTCCTACCTTGAATTTAGCGTAGAGAGTCGCACGCTGGCTTCATAGATCAACCTGACCAATAAGCTGACCATTCCAAGTTCTGTACCTCTGGATTTCCTGATAACGTTCTTCACAGCCCTTATTCCAGTAGGATTTTTATACTCGGGTTCCCTCATCAGTCCCGCGAGTTCTTCCCCCATAAACAATGGAAAACGTACAGGGTCATGAACAGTCTTCAGACCTGGGACTATTATAGAGACCACGCTGGCAGTCTGGGGCTCATTCTCCCCATCCATGCTTCCATCACTATCGGTCTCGCTCTGGCTACTCACCCTCAAGTTGGCATCATTATGAGAGGAGGCACCAGCTCCTTCAGAAGCTCCACTAACACTATCACTGTCATTGCTCACTGGTACACTTACTTGGCAGGCTTTAACCTGACCTGCATTGGCTAACGAAGGAGAGTCACTGTGCCTGTTGATTTCAGGTGGTGGAGGCGATCCGGCCGCATTGGCATCACTGAGTGGGACTGCTATTGTGGATGGAGGCGACCTCCCAGGACAACTAGGGTGCAAGGCCGTCACACCCTCCTCCCTGGACCTGGGACACTGCCCCCTGGGTGGGGAGGTGTTGCTGTTGATTTCAGGTGCTGGAGGCGACCCCGCAGTGTTGCTGTTGGCATCACTGAGTGGGACCGCTTTTGTGGGTGGAGGCAGCCTCCCAGGACAACCTGAGTGCCAGTCCGTCACACCCTCCTCCCTGCACCTGAAACACTGCCTCCTGGGTAGGGAGGTGTAGCTGTTGATTTCAGGTGTTGGAGGCGACCCGGTAGTGTTGGCGTTGGCGTCTCTGAGTGTGATCGCTATTGTGGGTGGAGGCGGGCTCCCAAGGCAACCTGGATGCCAGGCCGTCACACCCTTCTTCCTGCATCTGGCACACTGCCACTCAAGTGGGGAGTCCTGCTCTCTCCCCTCCTGAGAGGCACCTTCCTTGATGGGGCAGCTGCTTGTGGTATGCATTCCTGCGCAGAAGCCGCAGGTGGCTGACTTGTGACAGTATTTCGCCACATGAATGACCCCGAAGCAGTTGTAGCACACCACAGGAGGAGCAGTCCACCGACTGATGTTACTAGGGGCGCCGTACGTGCTGCCAAAGAAGCGGTACTCCTCAGGAGGTGGTTCCTTCCTTTTCCAAACAATGATGATCCTACTAAGTTGTGCACCATCCTTATAGAGTCTTCTTGCTCTGTGGACGCCCTGAAATGACAGAGCTCTCTTGGGGGGAATACCCTTGGGGAATTGGGTGACAAGGTATTCCTTCATTTTTTGGGGTCGAACAGGTTCATCTTGCTTAATAAGCTGTATTGAGCCGACCCTACCATCAATGAAGCGTTGGATAGCATCCGTCTCCTCTCGGCCTACATGGACAAAACGAGGGGTGTTACCTGGCACGACAACATTCAGCTTAGCCGTGCCATAATCCTTATTCAGGGCAGTCAACCAATTAATCTTCATCAAATTGGTTGCGTTCTCGGGGAAGGCAAGGCGCATGTACTTAGCCCGGGGAGCAATGGGAGGGGGGGGATGCCCCTATTGGCTCTCCTCTGCTTCCTTCCCTGGGTCCTCATCTTGCGTTTCTGCTGACGTGTCTGAAACTTCTGAAAGCCAGCTTCAGTGTCGCTATGACTGTCCTCCTCATCTTCTTCATCAAGGACATAGGCAGAGCGCCGCCCAGCGATGACTCCTGCCATGGTTAGATTTAGATGGAATCTAGGTCATATACACTGGGGCACAGAGGCGACATGTGGGCCAGCGATGTCCTTGAGGCGTAAACCCTCTTATAGGACAAGGGAAGAGAGGAGCCTGACATCAACGGTGTGAGGGTAGGAGGGCCTCCTGGGAGCGGAGGGAGTGTGGTGTCGGGGGAGGGGGGGACTAAGGTAACAGGCGTATTCTCAGTTTATAAACACTTTTATTACACTTCACTTGTTCTTAATAGTATCTCTGTTTTTCTGGTTAGATACAGTATAAAAGTCAATTTTAGTTTCAATAGAACTATCCAACGTGGCACCATAAAAGGGGGGTTTGTTTATACAGACCTTCACCACATGGCCGGGGGTGACCGCAGGAGTAGGCCTGCCTGGCACACCCACTCCCCAGTACTCAACCCACGACACGTTAGTTCACTTGTTATACAGGCAACATATTTGCAGTTGTTGACCTATCGGTTAAGGTAATCCTCCAAGTCATAGTGTTAGGAAGAACACCTAATATTCAGTAACGCCCTGAGAGAATACTGTACCTCTAATCCCAGTGAGTACCACTTTAATCTTAAAAAGATCACAGGTGGTCCACCACACCCCCACCCTACACACTCGCTGAGGGGAAACGGGTGGCAGGAGGTGCAAAGATATGTGTGATAACTGGAGGAGGCTGTGAGAGAGAGGGGGGTGGAAAGGGATAATAGAGAGAGAGAGAGAGAGAGAGAGAGAGAGAGAGAGAGAGAGAGAGAGAGAGATCGTCAAGGCATGGCGGATGGTGTGGCTGCCTCTCAAACAACGAGGCCGTCCTGAACGGCCAGACTCATGGGTACCAGCGACCACCTGCCAGTCGTTGTGACGTTCTCATCCAATCCCATTATCATCCCCACCAAAATCAGGTCAAACCTCAAACGGACAGACTGGGATTCCTTTAAGGAGTCTTTCAGCCCCAATGACATCGACGACGCGGTCGAACAATGGTACACTGATGTGAAGATGGAGAACAACATCCCGACCACCACCCACAGGACCATTCCCCACCCTCACACTAGTCACCGACTGAGGCAGCTCAGTGTCCAGTACGATCACGTGAGACAGCTACCCAGTATCCGTGGATGGACGCAAGAGCTGAGAGACCGGTACCGAGAGCTACAGACGGACATCTAGTATGAGAGCAAACGTCTACATGACGTGGTGTGGGAGGCAGCCAACAGCTACCGCGACCCTGCTGCTTTCTGGAAGAGGGTCAGGCTACTGATGGGTTCCACCTCTAACACGGTCCCATACCTGCTCAACCAAGACAACGAGAAAATATTCGTGGAGGAAAACCAAGAACAGTTACATCGGCGATATTTGCGAAAGATCTTTAACATAAGTGAACAGGAGAACAAGGGCTTCGACAAGGAGTTTGAGGGGGATATATTAGGTCAGTTGCACGACCATCAGCACCTGCTCCCGCCGCTCGCACGGACTGACTTCACTAGACTGGCGTACGAGAGCTACCTGACGGAGCGCATAGTTCCTGCAGGTGTAATAGCCGTCATAAAAGGGTTTAAAAACAATTCACCTGGGCAAAGCCATATTAATAAGAAGATCCTGTCCTAACATCAAGACAACATGATAGAGAGGCTTGTTCATATACGCAATGCTGCCTCGCCTCTAGATACTTCCCAAAGATGTTCAAAATCGCTACTGGAGGTACCAGCCAAAATCATAGAAAAACTAGTAAACAAGCGGTTGCAGATGTATCTGGTGGACGATGACGTACATAATCCCCGCCAGTTCGGCTTCCGCCAGTACCGAGTCACATCCACCGCCATAGACCAGGCGTATGAGCAGATCGCCAACGCCATGACTGGCCGCCTGCACTGCAACATAGTGCTGAGGGACGTCAGCAAGACGTTTGACAAGGTTTGATATGCGGGGCTGCAATATAAGATCATGCAAATTCATTACGGGCCGCAGAGCGAAAATCAAGAAGCAAGAACATTATGGGGAGGAATTTTCACTCTCGAGCGGCGTGCTTCAGGGCTTTTGTCTGTCACCAGCCCTTTACACTCTCTACACGGCCACCCCAATCGTCGGCAGCGAGTACGTCATGTATGCAGACGATGTAACACAGATCGTCACCTGCCCAGGAAGGTCCACGGCAAGGATGGCGCGACTCACTGCTCGGGCAATAGAGGAGATCTCGGAGTATGAAAATAAATGGAAAATAAAAACAAACAAAACGAAATTTGAGGTCATACCCATAGCCAAATTCAAGCCGGCCCCATTGATGATCGACGACGAAGAGATTGAGTACTCTAAACAAGGCAGGTTGCTCGGCCTCATCATTTCTCGGACGGGCATCATTCCCCACGTGAAGGACAGACTAAATAAAGCCAAAGTCGCCGCAGCCAAATTAAAACGTTTAAATTGATGCCTGAGAAGATACAAGTTCACCTGTACAAGGCGCTGGTGAGGCCTGTGTTGGAGTACCCATCTATACCACTCGTCACACTCGGGAAGACTAGACTACAACAACTACAGAGCTTCCAAAACAAATGTTTGAGGTCAGCCAGTGGCCAAGCGCCACCCTACCAGGAGACAGTGGAAACCATCCACCTAAGAAATAAAACAGAGGCCCTCAACTTCAGGTTCCATCGCCTAGGGAAGAAGGTTTGGGACAAGCTCCTGGACGACCCTCACAGCCCAGACCACCTACGCGGGGAAGACATCAACGGAGGGAGACCCTACGCCTGGTGGCCCCGGAGTCTGCCCACACTACAACAACCCAACCCGCGATCCATCTATGTCCGCCACAGTGATCCACCTTAGATTAAAACTTAGATGATATAAATTCACATTTAACAAGTCAAAATCGAGTGAGTCCATAACGTAATACAGTATAAGATGTTAATAAACTTGTAATTGTAAAATCAATCTAGTCATTGTCTACTAAAATAACCATTGTGCAACCTCATTCTAAATCCTAGGTTAGCTTAGTTAGCCAACAAACTCTGTAATATGTAAAACAAGGGGTGTCGTCCCCCTCTGTTTAACTCATTAAACTTCTTTTCCAACCTTTCCCCCCCACGACTATATGTTGTGACTTCTCCATCCCTCATGTCTGGCTGTGCCTTGAGCCCCAGCATGCCTTCCATCCTTTCCCCACCTTAACCTAAAAAAAATATCTCTCACTGGTGGGTCACGGCTCTCACTGGTACTGTCTTGTGCTGAATTCACTGGCTTAAACACTGTTCATCACTGTTCAACACTGATCCCACTTCTTTCCGAAACGAAATTGTCACTTATGATTATGTAGATAACCCGGTGGTGAGGATGGGTCGGGGAGAGGGACTTGGGGAATGGGCCGACATTGGCCAAGGGGGGGGCAGCTGTGTAGCGGGAGCAGCGCCTGAATAGGTCTTGACCCTCCGGTGGTCAAGGATCTAGTGTGTGTGTGTGTGTGTGTGTGTGTGTGCGTGTGTGTGTGTGTGCGTGTGTGTGTGTGTGTGTGTATCCGTAACTGAACTTGAACCTTCCCACGTGAAAAGAAGATGCAATATCACCATCACCGACGGACGGACAGAGACCATTTCAATATATCCCCACTGTACCGGTGACGAGGGATAATAATTAACTCTGGACCTCGATCAATAACAACTCTATAATTTTAAGATACTTCTCCATTAATCACAAGTTCTCCAAGTGAAATAAATTCATACAATATTCTAATATAATTTTTCTTCCTTACTGAAGTATATCACGCCTGGAATTAATATTATAACATGATAGGAATAACTATATAGTATCATCACCAATTATATCACACATTCCTATAACATCTGGAGTTTCCTTGTTGATAGTCTCCCCTTCCCACCCATGTGTATAATTTACTTCATGTGTTTAATGTATAACGAACCTGTGTTAACTTTAATCAGTCCTATACAAGCGTCAAATAACTCACCATTATTTTACGTTAATCTGGCATATGGAAATTGATGAAACTATTGTCGATTTTTTTTTAGTTTTATTGTCAACTCTTGCCTGATGCTTTAGTTCCTGGTGATGAAGGGATCAGTTAGAATCTGTTGTTTGTATGAG
>NW_024757784.1:0-24408 GCF_018991925.1 Homarus americanus
TCGGTATACTTCCGTTTCGGTTACGTATTGCTGTCACCTGGTAACAAACTTAATTTAACTCTGTGGTGAAGAGCAATATAGCCGGATATTATACTACAAGTATACTTGAAATGTACAGAAAAAGAAAATATAATTTACTCCATATACTTTGGAATGAAATTATAAATATAAAATAATGGTGAAAGTTGAGGTAGGAGGGCCAGGGAAGGCAAAACTGGGATGGACGAATAAAACCAAAACTGGGTCTCCAGAGTGATACAAAACCTTTAAAAAATATTAAATCAGATGAGGAGATGAGTATTCTGATTGATTGACTAACCTTCACCACTGCCACACCTTTAGCAAGAGTGAAGTCTGGTTATTACTTTCTAGCTTCCTCCTGTTCTGTTGGTTATATATATTTACTTCCTTTTAGTTTCACTAGGAATAACAAGTAATCTATGTTTGTGTTTGTTTTTTAGGGTGCTAAAAGTTAACACATAACACATTTTCTATTTATCCTTAAAAGATAGTTGTAACTGTATCTTATCATAGCCTATTGGTGTTAATATGGATTAACCATCCAGCGCCACCCTACCAGGGGCAAGTGGAAACCACACCTAAATAAAACAGGGCCCTCAACGTCAGGTTCCATCGCCTAAGAAAGGTTTGGGACAAGCTCCTGGACGACCCTCACCACCCAGACCACCTACATGGGAGAGGCATCAACGGAGAGACCCACGCCTGGTGGACCCAGATCTGCCAGCACTACAACAACCCAACCCGACATATACAGTATGTCCGCCACAATGATCCACAGCAGATTAAAACTTAGATGATATAAATTACATTTAACGTAGTCACAATCAAGTAGGAGTCCATAACGTAATACAGTATAAGATTGTAATAAACTTGTAATTGTAAAATCAATCTAAAATAACCATTGTGCAACCTCATCCTAAATCCTAAAGTTAACCAGTTAGCCAACAAACTCTGTAATATAAAGACAAGGGCTGTCGTCCCCTCTGTTTAACTCATTAAACTTCTTTTCCAACCTTCCCCACGACTATAACTTCTCTATCGACTTCCTTCCATTCCCCCACCTTAACATAAAAACAAATACAAAAAAAAAAAAAACAGGAAAAATCCTGAATACCAAACCATGTTAAACATAATGTATTAGGCTAAACTAAGGCATTTAAACTGGCATAAATAAGTTTGCATTCAGCGCCTTTCTATTTACGAGGGATTAACCACCGAGCACAGGTCATTGACCAACATTGGGGCCTGGGAGCAAAAAATGTAATATTATTTATAAAATAATAATAATAATAATAATAATAATAATAATAATAATAATAATAATAATAATAATAACAATAATAATAATAATAATAATTCATAGCAAACATATTTTTTAAATCAAATTATAAAATAATAATGATAATAATAAAAATAATAATTCATAGTAAAATTGTGTTTTATTAAAATTATAAACTAATAATGATAATAACAATAATAACACTGTATTAACAATAATAAAGAACCAAAAAGAAATAGAAAAATGAAAAATATCAAAAGTGAGAAACAATATATATATATATATATATATATATATATATATATATATATATATATATATATATATATATATATATATATATATATATATATATATATATATATATATATATATATATATATATATATATATAAAGAAATTCAGTGTAATTTCAAACACATATTGGCGATACTAGACTTTCAAGGTCGTCTGAGGGAAGAGGCGCTCCCCGCACAAGTGGGAGGTTGTGGAACTAGACCTATATGATATTAAATATAATTTGAATTAATAATGATGCGATTCATGAAGTTAAGGGACTATTATTGAATTTGAGTAGCTATAGATCGTTTATCAGTCTGAATAATGTCACGGGTAGTCCCAGAAGTTATTAGTTAGGCGGAAAATATGTCACGAGGCCTAAGCTAGCGCCTTGGAAGGCGCGACGTTAGCTGGTCTCAGTCACGTAAGCGGTTGGACCTACAGGACATCCTGGGCGTCCGTCCACAATCGTCATGGTCTAGTCACCTGTGCTGCTGTTATGCAGTATAACAAGTAAAGTCTCATTCAATCTCAGAAGAGTTTAGATAGGGCAGTGATAAAGTAAGCAAGAGCTAACAGTAGAGTTCATTTCAGGTTTCGCCAGAACCCACTTGACTGCAAGAGATTGACTGCCGTTTGAGACTGCCGTTGATGATTGAGGGTGGCGAAAGTAGCCATTGGACCGATCAGTGTAGGCCTGTCACTGTTTAGCGGGGTATCAAAGGATCTCTTGAGGAATCTAGCCGTCTGGACGCCCAGCTGACAGCGGGACGATCGTTGGAGTCATCAGCTCTCCTCTACCTCGGCTCCACAATACCACATGTTTCAAGCAGCTTAGTGACCCTCTTGCTAACAGGAAGCTAAAGCTTCTCTCAACTGTACAAAGGTCTAGATTGGCTCCTCCCTTCTGCTTTATGGATGTGCGGGGGGTAAAATGAAGCTAGCTAGGTAGTACACAGAGTCCCGCACACTGGGGCCAAGAGTCAGTGAGTTTAGAAGTACACTTTCCAAGGTGGAAAAAGGCTGATTTGGGCCTTCAACTACTGGTTGCTGTTGGTTGTGCTATAGCGACTACAAAAGTGGGTGGAATCTGTGTGTGTGTTAGGTTAGGGGCATGGTTCACGGGTATTGGACTCAATAACGTCTTTTATAATGACAATATTTTTTGTGTGTAGTTAATACTATTTTTTCAGTTACTAATGTATGCTGTGTGCATTTAAAATTTCTTTATAGTTTCAATCTCAGATATAACCTTGATTCCCCAGTAGTGTTTAAGTTAGGTTAGGAGGTGTGCATCTGTTGGTGTAACATAATTATATTGAGTGGTGCCCTTAAAGACTATTCCATTGTAGAGTATTTAATTTCTTATTCTTTATCCATTTCCTCAGTGAATATTATTTTATTTGAAAACCCTTAAGGCCTGCATCTGTTGGTGTAACATAATTATATTGAGTGCCCTTGGGCCTATTCATGGTGGTATAATTTCTTATTTTTTATACCACTTCACAGATGGTGGATATTATTCTGTAGAAAGCCATAAGGCCTGTTTCATGTGCAAGCAACATTTCTTAATAATTCAAATTTATTGTTGCCTGAGTTTCCTAATAATTTCTATATCATATATAACTTTTATTCCCCAGAGTATGTGTTTGTTCAAGTTTAAAGGTGGGCATATTGATGTACCATTATTTGATTGTGTTTGTAGTGTTGGAGGAATATAAGTGTCTAAAATTTACAGTGTGTCTCATTCATCCCAGTCCAGACATCTATCCTTCCACAGGTGCAGACAATATTTTGTTAATAGTAGATTTAGTGTTCTTGTACTGGTTAGGATTTTTCTCAGCAAAGGCGCTTCCACTGCAACTACATCTAACAATCTTTAACTAACAAGCTACCAAGTAGAAAAAAAAAGTCAAGTAAATTCCGACCAGTTCACATATATATATATATATATATATATATATATATATATATATATATATATATATATATATATATATATATAGATAAATCTTGAATAAAATCACACGGAAAAAGTGAAACAAAAACACCTTGGCACAGTCTTTATTCAAGGAACATCTTCAGAGGCACACCCAGGCAGTTGCACTCTGAAGATGTGAAAGCTAAGAATATATATATATATATATATATATATATATATATATATATATATATATATATATATATATATATATGACATAAAATCATTGACTCTTCACGATTCTCACGCCCTTGACTCTTTGAAGCTTCTCGCCATCGACTCACTAGAGACATAAAGGGGCACAGACTACATGCTTCCCTGTTGGGGCTCATAAACAGTTATAATTATCTTTAAAAATGAAAATCAAGTCTTTCCATAGTACTCTACGTGAACAGTGAATTTACATCAAAACTTATTAAGCCTCTCTGTCCATGTAATCGTTGCCTCTGAAATGTCTTGAATAAAGAAAAGCTAAAGTGCTCCGTTGTTCCATTTCCCGTGTGATTTTATCAAGATTTATCTATCCACCATTGTGGATTTACATAAAATATCAGAACTTACACGTCTCTTAATCTGTCAACAACATCCTCATCTTGCCCATCTACCGTAACTACAAAGAAAGAGTTTGCTGTAGGCTATAGTCTCAAAAACAAGTTAGGGATTTTTGAAAGAATTACCAGGGGCCAAATGAAATTGTTCCTAAGTCCTGTCTTCCCAAAATGAACTAAAAAATCTGAATAAAATCAAGCATTCTCTGAGTTGGATAAAAAAGGTGTTGCTAGATTCCCTTATCCAAGAGTTCAAGAGATAGTTAATGAAATTAGCCTTCCAAACACGGTGCCTGGTGTAAAATACTTATACCCAAAACAGTGTTTGTGTTGATAAGATGACACACCATTCGTGATTTTTATTATACATCAACCATGGTAAAAAATAAAAACCCCAAAAAGAAAGGTTTAATCACCAAATTTAATGCTCTGTTTGACGGTTACTGGACCTTTAAGGTAATCAAATTTAAAACATATATCTACGATCTAAGACAAATAGAGAAACATTTCTTGGTTTTTGGTAAGAGTTTTCTATCATCAACGGTGTGTTATTAACAATTAACATAACGCAAGTTTAATCAACCTATGGAAAAGATATCGTCAGATGTCACAAATAGAAAACATTTCACGAGGCTGCATAAATTAACAGAAATTTTCCAACATTCCAAAAATTTAGAAGCCATGATAAACGAAAAAAATAAGAATATCCATATTACCCAAGGCTGATAAGTCTAATGCTATTATTAATACGGATAAAAATGACTACAATGATAAGATGAATTCATTACTTAGTGATGAAAAGCATATTGTGACCCACGAAAAAGAACACCAAGAGAAAATGGCCAACAATTATCTAATTCAAAAAGAAGATGTTACAGAAAAAAAAGAACCCGATCTCATCAACAATCTCAAATCAATCACTCTACCTTTTATGTATCCATTGATCAAAACACTAAGTAACAATCCATTACATCCTATCGTGAGTTCTGTGGGTTCCTATTTACCTACAAATTATCCAGGTAAGATGCTCATCCTCTTAGGCCAACATAATTCTATACACAATAGATGATTATTGATAACTCAAGCATAATAAACATGAATTAATAGTTTGATGTAAATTCCAATCACTAGAGTACTGAAAAGACTTACTTTCATTTCTTAAGAATAAATTACAACTGCTGGATTCTTCTTGATAGTGATATACCTGTTGAAAGTTATATATAAGAGCAAATGGGAAGTTCTACAACAAATATTTGGCATGAGCATGGGTATTGTCTCTGCTCCTCTGTGTATTTATGATTTTGAGTCTAGATTACTACCCAATATAGTGGACTTTATTCCTCCATGGTATAGATATGTAGATGATGTTCTTGTTTGGCCTGAAAACAGTGACCCATTGGATTTTAGACAAGCTTAATGATTTGTCCCCAAGTTTCATGAAATTGAAAAAAAAAATAGAATCCCTTCCATTCTTGATATATATCATGAGAAATGGCCAAAACTATAAATTTAAGGTATATAAGCCCACACAGGTGACAGTTTCATTCACTTTTTATCGAATCACCTTGAGTCTACCAAAATGTCTGTTTTCTGCTATGTTCTTAAGATGTCTGCATATTTGTGACTGAATTTATTGACGATGAATTGAAACATTGTTCCATTGCACAGAAACAATTGTAACTATATAATTACATTGTGTTATAAGACAACACATTCCACGACGAGTCATACAGATCATTGTATACCACACAATATATAATTTGTGGCTGTTAAGTTACTTTGCTATGAATTTTCATGCAATATAGTTTAAGCATCATAAAACATGGTTTAAGATAACACTGTGAGGTGATTATATACAATTGTTTTTTACAAACAATACTAAAATCAACAATACACCAATACACTCATTAGTATTTGGTTCAGCCAACCATTGCATTTAGGACATCAAGAGCAGTACGGATGGTCGACCAGATTCAGACACCTGGTGATGATGTATACTCTCCCTACACGTTGTAGCTTTGGCCTCTATTGCTGCACAGGTTCGCTGCTCCCAATATCCCCGCTTCATCAAAATTTAATCAATTGGCGTTAATATCACATCTGTTGGTAATCAATGACCTCATTCAGGGTGATCCAGGTAGTCTTCACTATGATGGTGCTATGAATGGGACTGTTGTCATAGACACCAGCCTGATAGTGAGGCTGGAACTGCCATAGCCCGGACTGTAGGTAGCACTTGCTCCAGGATGCTGCTCACCAGTGAAACAGCCATTGATCTTGTTGGCCCATGTGCCATCACCCCAAGAATGACACTGACACTATACCATGATGTTGAATGTGTTTCTCATGGTGAGTGTGTGAGAAGCCTCCAGCACTTTGTTTTCCCCCCACTGACCTGAACACACCGTTTCATCGGTAAAATATAATGGTTCTCAGTATTCTTCTCTATGTGGATGTTCCAATGCAAAGCCAGGTCGACACTCCTTGGGTGTACCAACCCTTTGTGGTCAGTCCTTCGCATCTCAGTTTCATGCTCCTGATGTTCGCATTGGATATGTGACACGATCACCGCCGACGTTACTCGTGGCCTCCCGCTGAGGTTTCGTTATGGATATGCCATTGCAGCTGCACGATCATGGCTTCCATCCTTGCCGACGTTACTTCGTGGCCTCCCCGCTCGGGGTTTCGTCTCCTGAGCCTCTTCACCCCACCGGCGGATCCACCTCTAATCGTCTTGGTGCTCTCTCCGCTTCGACAGCGTTGTTCGGTACAGTTGCCCCGGCCTCCACATCCCGATGATTTGGCCTCACTCGGCAGTCACTGCCGACAGAATTTTACTTTTCGTCCTGGGCATATCTGAAATAGCAAGTAATATTATGTTGTAAGTAACTGAAGCGAGCTTTTATATACTAGAAATAAATTAATGGTATTATTAACACCTAGGTTAAGTATTATTACTCTGACATAACGGTTTTGGAAATCTTTTGGATCAACTACTTAGAAACCCTTCCTGGCTATTAGCATTCATAGTGAATTTCTCAAATTGGATCCTCCCCAAAAAAACCTCCCTACCCTACGAACATTCGCCGATAATCATCATCATCATCAAGATTTAGTTTAACCAGACCACTGACACCCATTTGAGTCTCTCCTAGGGCTGGCCAGAGGGATTAGTTAACATATATTTGTGTTTCTATAATTTAGTGTTATATTGTTTGGAGGAGATTACAGTATTTCAAAAAGGTCAAAACTGAACTTAGGGAAAATTTTGGGGTCTCTGCTAAAATATCTTACATTGTAGGGTTAGTGAAGCACATTGTTCGATACCGATTATAAATAGGGCATTCAATGAGAATATGTTGGACTGTTATTTGTGTTCGGCAGTTGGAGCATATAGGTGGGGCTCCATTAGGGGAAGACATGAGTTGGCCATGCGTCAATCGCGTATGCCCAATTCTTAGACGATTCAGAATAGTTTCGTGATGTCGAGAGGATTGTTTTGATGATGACCAAGGATAAACTGATGATTTGATCATTTTTAGCTTATGACTTGTTGGTTCATTTTCCCAGGACTTTTGCCAATCGTCAAATATTAATTGTTTATAGGTAGTTAGCCTCGCCGATAATCAAAATATATGGTTTTCCACTGCTTTACATATTTCTTTGACAATTTTCAGCTATGACATGTTCGTCCCAGATTACATATAACTGTAATAGGTTACATTACGTTAGGGTTCGTTATATAAAAACGTTTTTCTTCATGTTCATTGAGTCGTTCTGAATTCCATTTCTGCTCAAAATACTACATTACCCAACCCAAACTCCCAGGTTGCAACTGGGGGTGTAACATAACCGAGTAAGGTAACGTGCGGCAAACGCATAGCACATCAAACACCATATTTTTATGGTGAAGTTAACTAAGGAGCTCATATAACAACTGTCATATAATTATAATAGGGTGTCCCACTAATTACAGCAGATATTTGTAGAGGTGAAAGAATATGTGATTCTGAGTATAAAACTTCTATACATATATGGATTTTTCGGTTTACGTTTAGCCGTGAGGTGGATTTTACAAATTACGCAAGACAACCATTACAAATGGCGGAGTCGAGGCGGGAGATACCGACAGCGATAGCGAAATATAGGAAAGGGGGAAGAAGGTTTAGTAGTGAAAGAATGTGGGTTAAACGGAACAGACTTTTAGGAGGAGAGAAAGTGTGTGGCCTTCTGCCCACTGCATGGTATTGGGTGGTAGGTTGGGGTGACTGGGGCGATGGGAGGGTGGAAAGGATGTGGAGAAAAGAAGGCGAAAGGAAATGGAGGGCCCATCCCTATTTGGGTGGGGTGCACCTCATCTTTAATTTGTTTGGAGGGCCCATTCATTATTTTTTCTGAGTAGGGTTACACTTTTTATTATAGATAGAGGGAAACGGGTGGAGACAGAGACGTGGTGGCTCAATATCACATATTCTTTCACCTCTACAAATATCTGCTGTCACTCATGGGACACCCTGCAATAGTATAAGGACGACATGGGCTATGCTGACAAATTAATGTGACTTACCTGTTGGTGACGACGATGGTAGGAATGAGACCTCGGCATGTTTCAGTGTTCGACATCATCTCCTTCCCCTGGTGTGGGTGGCGCCAACCTTGGTAACAACTTTTGTATTCTCCATGACTACCATTACTGGTAGTCAAGGAGAATTAATTACTGGTGTGCCCATCAGTCTCACCTTCTTAGCCATGAACGGCAGAGATATGGTCGTTATAGTGCTTTTATTTACCTGTTACACATCTCTCACTATGCTTAATAATATTAACTATCTTCATGACATTCTTATTGTTATCAGTGATTGAGGAATTCACAATGTTATGCTCCACCTACACACAGCCTGTTACTAGACTAACCCCCACCTCCTCTATTCCCACCCCCCCTCCCACACACACAACAGTGGGCGACATCTGTTGGCCGACCATAGCATTTCCCCCAGCTGTTTCGAAACTTTAGACTCAAGGCTATTCGAATCCTCACTGTGGTTGGGTAGTGGACACGACTTTGGTGCACGATAGTACATGTACTGTAGGTGCGTCAGCATTTCATGATTCACTATATCTCCCAAGTTCAGTTTTTATATTCAGTGTCTCGGGTGTGTTATTTGCTTTCATTAGGAAAGGTTTCAAATGCCCTACATTAAATTTACCAGTGGAAAGCATAGGGATATGTATCAAAAAAGCATTGTGTGGTAGTGTAGCTTCCAACAGATGATAATATGTACACTCGGAAACCATATTCTCTAGCCCACCTGGGTTGGTGGTGGAGGTTAGTACAGTGTCCTTTCTGGACGGGGCCCCATGCTACCTATCACGAGGCAACACGCTTACGAACACACACAGTCATAGTACAGGTGTATAGATGATATGTATAAATATGTATATGGCATTTTATACGCTGCATTATCTTCATTATATATGAAAACGAAGAAAAATTACTATAGGTTGTAGTTACGAAAGTATGAATGGAAATAAACACTTCCAAACCACCCAGTGAATCTACACAACGTTTCCAGCGCTTGTGGCCAGCCCACGATGATTCCACCACACCCCATCTATATCTTTTATTTCCCATCATTCGCGTAACTATATGAAAAATCGTGTTTAATTTATCTACATATTTCAAAAACCTTAAATTACATGTGGACCAGTCACTCCTCATTTGACACACTTATAGTGTAGTACTTTGTCCATCCCACCTGGGCACACGGAGGCCCACGGTAACTCTCACGGGGCAACATACTCACGAACACACAAGTTATGATAGTGAAGCCTGGAAGGGTTCATATCATAAGCTTTACCCTTCCAATCCACCATGTGGATTTAAGAAACTTGCATTTAGAAAGCGTAATTTAAGCCTGCTTTGTGAAGTTTATGAAATACTGCAGAAAGTTTGATGAGGTGTCTTTCCACATCATTGCTTACATTAATAAGATCATCTAGATAGGCATTGTCAGTCTACCCCTTCTGTGAGGTGTGAACCCCAAGAGTATCGACTCATGAATCTGACGTATTCACGAGTGAAGGGGAGAGGGGGTCAAGGGAACCACGGGGCTGGTGTGTTAGTGGGTGGCGGGTTATGGGGGTTGAGGAGGGTGTTGCAGCTTGAGTGATGAGGGAGGTTTGAGGAGTTAATTGTGCAGTTACAATGCAATATGTATTACGCAAGAATATAGATACATAGGGCAAAACACAAATTGTGCTTAGAATGTTTTACCGCACATTACGGTGGTATTACCAGCTTGTGTTAGAGGTCTGAGCAATATATGATAATTTTTTGTGCAACTCTCACATAATCTAGGGGTGAAAGGAGTACGGGCTGGAGTCTCAATATGGTGTCCTTTTGTGATAGGGTGACTTTCATGGTTCAATAGATAATAGATATATTTGATTATAGTTACATTAGCATCAAATTATTAATATTGTGTAATTTGCAATGAAAAATTATAAGTCAGCCAGCAGTAGTTCCTACTGTTGCAAGCATTTCATGTTTGGTTATAGTTTTAATACAGTCACGCCGTTTATTGATTGAGGGGTTTACACTTGCTCTCATTTACAGAATAATCAGGAGTCGTAGCCTCGTACAGGTCCCTCTCTTATTATGGTAATGTTCAGGTTAATGTTTAGCCAGGCACCATGGAGATGTAATTTATTATTATTCAACGTAACACTCAGGAAGTTTACTACAAACACACATAAAATTTTCTTTTATAAATTAATCAAATTTTTCTATAATTAAACAAATAATTGACTAATAAACAATAACCACTGCTTAGCTTATAATCTTCCACATGATAATGATAAGGAAATTTTTGGATCATATACAGTATCAAAATGAACATTTCCAAAATACAGTATGTATAAACTGCTAACCACAACTTCCATCGGCTGACTTACCCTTACTCAATATGTAATATGTTGAGGTAAACTGTTAGGTTAGGTTGGGGGAAACTCTAGTTAAACAGATTTGTTGAGCATTTAGGGATTACATGAAATGTCTGCTTACACAGATTACCGTAACACGCACATCACACATGACTCGAGGAGGATAAGTTCTTTTCGTTGGTTAAGACGACCGTGGCAAAGAAATCTACCATTTCGTTCGCATACCAGCGAGCAAAGGCAAGCCTGCCAGCGCAATGTTGCTCCATCAGCAGCTCTTTTTTTCCGGGGGGAGGAAGGGGGGGGGGTTATCATGCGATTTATACCCACCTCATGCAGGTGTCCTCACACACTTCACGCGGTCACTCTCAGTTCCAGATCGTCCCGAATTTCCACTGCATTTGCAAAGGGGATATCCTCCGCCGCTCTCCGGATACTCGCGTCTCCCTCATGGGTCGTCAATCGTGGGCGAGGTTTTTTCTCAAGTCATTAAAAATAATAAAATAAAAACCATAGATTGCATTTATATAAACCTTTTTAATTCTCTTGATTAACTGATCACAATGTTGTTGTTTTTTTCACATCTGAATTAGATTCATCTATACATACCCAAATCGTTCACATTTCTGCTTTCTTCCCATCGTCTTATCCACTTGGCCACAGTGATTGGTGTAAAAGCAAGCTGTTAAGTAATGGCTCCCATGGAGAGTCCACTGTACCGTAGTGCCAATATTTCGCTGCTGATTCACGGTGTGGAATATGAGATTTTATTGAGCAAGCCAATTTTTGGGGCCATGACAATGCCTCGGCTGAATTTTGATTGGCTATCAACGTTAGGTTACGTCATCACTGGGCAAAACTATGTCGAGACAATGGACAAACGACAGCAGAATAGGAGGTATTCCGGATCAAGCTGCAACTTGTTCAGAACTATGTAACCTCAATGCCTGACAGGCTTTATGCTGTTTTATGTTTGGATTCTTAAATTTTAATGCCAGTTAGTAGCACAATTTTAAGAATGCATAATAAAAAAAATTGAGCAATACCTTTAGAAAATGAGAGGGAACGGCTGAGTGTTTCAATACACAATGCTTGTTTGCCTCTTGTTCGTTCATCACAGCAACCGATATTCCTGAAGCTAAGGTTTCAGAATACGACCTATTGACGAAGAAGGTGGCTGGGACCGGTATTAGTTTTAATTTAGACTTGGGATTGAAGCTGCATAACATGTGCATGAATACAAACTTACAATTAAAATAATGTCTTGTTCAAGATAATATATTTTCCCTTCTCACTGGTAGCCGGAAGATACCCTGACAAAGTCAATGCTCAGTAATGAAATGTAATCATTGGGGAAAATAACGAATAATCTGTAGACAACAAATCACGAGCAAAATTTTTTAAACAATAGAAGTGATATGAATTGAAACTGCATTTCACACAATGCTGATACCGAATATACACCGAAACGGTTAAAAGGTTTATTGCCAAAATAGATTAAAAGTAATGTTGATAAAAAAAAAAAACTATAAAGCAATATATGAATATCAGGCACAATTCAACTTATATATTGTTCGAACAATATAAGCGCAATGATATATCAAGGATGCTTATTAGTATACAAACATGAACAGTGATATAAGTAATACAGTAAAATAAACAAAAAATAACAACGGTACTGGCGGGAAGGTATATAAATTGTTGCAGAAAATACAGAATTGTGGCTTTCACAAAGGACATAAACCTAGCTAATACACAGATATAAAATGTCCTTCCCTTTTTTTTTTTAATTATGAATAAATGGCTCATGGATTGTTGATACAAAGTTAATCATTGGTTACTGGGATTGTAGTCTTTCATTATACACGTTGAGGTTATTTTGATAATGTCTTTGATTAAAGAAATCCTGAATCATTATACAGTGGACGATTATGATATTCTACTTAATTATTACAGGTGATGCTTTGGTTCTTTACCAGAGTGAGGTATGAGTGGCCTCTACTCCCCATAGTTCATTCCCAACTTTTTCTATTCAATTTAATTAATATTTTGTTGGATCATCGTCACCAAAAGGTCCAACCGTCTTGCTTCCCGTGCCTGTGGGGAGTATGCCACCGTGATCTAGCAAGTATTGTCCGAGCAAAACAAAGCCTTCGACATTAAACACAAAGGAAAGTTAAAAAATGAAAAAACTCAAAATAAGGTTGGAGCATGGAATTTGAGGACATTATATGACGCTAATAAATATACAAATGCCTGTAGGGAAATGAAAAGATTGTGGTGTTACATTCTGGGACTAAGTGAAGTAAGATGAACAAGTTCAAATAGCAATAGTGGTGAAGATTCTTACTTCATATATTCAGGTGGTGAAAAACATGAGAAGTGTTGGTATTCCTGTAAACCAGAAGTTAAGCAGTAGTGTAAAGGGATATTGGGTAGGGTCAGATAGAATTGTGTTAGTCATTTCTAATGCTAAACCCATGGACTTGGTAATAATTCCTTTTTGATCTTTGTCCTTGACTCTTCTGACCCTTATCCTTTGCTACCATCCCTCAGATCCACGCACCCTTGGTAGCGATTGATATCTATGATACAGGCGTACTACACTACTAATTTTTTACACCTTGAGGTAATACAGATCACTGATAAAAAAATATTTTTTTACTTTTTATGATGATCTGCCCCACAAAAAATATAATGATAATGATAATAATAATAATAATAATAATAATAATAATAATAATAATAATAATAATAATAATAATAATAATAATAACGACAATGTGCCATTGCACCCTGTGAATCACCAGTTTCCCTTGTTCCAAAGCATACTCCCGTGAAGAAGTCATAAAACTGCTTTACCGATTTTCATGAAACTTAGTGACTGTCGAGGATTTAGATGTTAACGCCCTCTGGTTCTTTTAAAGATTACTGTCAGGTGGAACACTTTCGTTTTCACCATGGATATTGAACAAGATTATGGATATTTGTAACAAACGATGTCGATTGACAATTATTTACACTGATAATCGGGATGAAGACATGAGGACATTACAGAGCAACATAAACATATATAGTATGGAAGTGCTGGACTGCCGGTTTTGTATATCAACACGGCACAGATGGTAAATTGGTGTCTTCTCCTTAACACCTTCACAGGAGAGCATGTATCCTCCTAACCAGCAAAGGTACTTGATAATGGACCAGGGAGGAACAGCACAGAGGCTAGATTGTGACAATGTCCTAGCTGGCATGCTGACATACAAGGCTAGGAAGGCAGCAGTTCACACCAACGTGACCATGAATAAAAAGCTGCAACAATACAGTGCTTTTATAATATTGTTTGAATAATTTAGCTGTAGCGGTCAACTTGCTATTATATTTGCACAATTTACACACACTAAGTTGTACATACCGTGTAAACGCCTTAGTTAAGGACGTTCAGGTTACGGGCAAGTCGAAGGGAATGATTGAAACCCGTCTTTTGACGCATTCAATATTTATTGATGTGGTCAAAACCTGCAGAGGAGAAGGCGTTCATAATATTACAAGGTGATCCATCTGATACATGATTAGTTACTCTCACACAATTTTATCTTAATTACATTTTATTAAACATAATGCCATAACACAAAGTTCCTAACTCTATTAATCTTAGCTTCACTTCATTCTGCATTGTCTTATTACTCCAGGTTAGGCAGAAACGAGTAGGTGTAATTAGTCAACAATATTTAAGTACCGAGGGGTATGTCATCACTTAGGCTGTACTTACAAGTGCGGGTCAATGCAGATCAGTATGGTGTTCCAAGAGAAAACAGTATTGCGTAAATCGTCCCAGCACAAATTCTCGGACAGGAGAAGGCTGGTCTTCACAGCATCACTAGAGAGGGCGACCTGTCTCATGGAGGGGCGGGCAGTCACCGCCACCAGTCTAAGACAGCCCACTCAGCAGAACCAGGACTTGTCTGTAAACACTTCTACATCTGGCGAGGTCACGGGTCGAAAGATTTAATGGCATCACACGCCAGCACTGTAGCTGAAGCCAGCGGAGATAACATACTGTTAGGATAAACTACTTCTCAGTTTGTGTAGGGCAGACTGTGGTCACAAGATGGCACTGGCAATCAGTCAGCCTGGGGTATAACTGGTCAGTCTTAGTACCATAGGATCAGAGGCTGACTAGACACCAGAGGAGACGCACATTCTTGCCGGAATAGCTACTCTCCCGTAACGGTTTCTGTACGTCATAACCTTGGATCTTGTGCGCATGCACTGATTCTCGCTGTTGAACAGCATTTCATATTAAAAGTGACTCTGTCATTTGTCCAAATTTTTGACACCTCACGAGCGCTCAGGATTGACAACCTTAGCATTCCCTCCCCACAGTTAGTGTGAGTGACCCACACAACTGCGAGGGAAGCGCTAACTGTTGTCCTTCCTGACGTGGTAGGAGGGCTTTCTCTCTTTACTACATTTTTTCTATCACTTACCCTGGCCGAGGCACCTGCTGATTTTTCCATACTTCAGTATTCGTGCTAGAGCCCCCCCAGTGGTGCACACCTCACAGAGTGGGATTGTGTGTTTCCAGTGGGGGTCGGGGAAATAACCTGGGCCAATCCAGCAGTGACGTCTGTGATCGTGCAGGCACACCACTGTTCGGGGGTCGCCCTTAAGTAAAAGTGTTTTTTTTTCGGACTAAGGGCCTTACATAACCTTAGTGCACCAACATCAGTATATGTAATAAAACAACTAAAACTGTACCCAAGGGGTGGTTCCCAGCCACCCCAACCATGCCCTCTGGGAGGGGAAACACCAAGCCCCTCTCTACTCGTCCAGGCAGGGACAAGCAGATGATGATAATGAAGTAAAGTGGCAAATGACTTTGCACTGGGAAAGGAGAGGAGAGAGAGAGAGAAATAAAGCACGCCCGCCCGCTCAGGGAGGGAGGTTGAGGGGGGAGGGGGGATGGAAGCTAAGCTAGCTAGGTATTCATTATTGTAATGGGTGTTAATTTTTGTTTGTCCGATGGTGGTGTTATTTGTTCACATATATGTGTAAAGTGGTTCTTGTTCTGCTATGTCAGCATGGAGGCTCTTAGGCCACCAGCTGTGTGTTTTAGTAGTTCCTTCTTCTTTTAACTTGGAGAATAATGGGTCCTCCATCTCTTCAAGTTTGATCCATATTCTCTGTGCTTGGCTGTGTGTACGTATGTTTAGTGGTTCGATATTGTATAATTCGTGAAGTTCTTGTATTTTGGTGGTGTATGGCGGGAGTTGCTTTGATGCTCTACGGATAGCTTTGTTTTGTACTGATTGAAGTTTAAGTTGGCTGGATTTGCTGATCGTGTTGAGTGGTATTGGTGGATATTCTAGGTGAGGGCGGACAAGTGCTTTGTATAGATGTGGTTGAATTTTGGTGTCCATTTTGCTGAATCGTTGTAGTTTCGTGAGTTGTGATTGGGCAGTCTGTTTGCGTTGTTTTACGTGTTTTGCTATGCCTGTTCTTGTTATTGTGAGTCCCAGAATTTTGCCTTCGTTGGAGTATTGTATAGGTACGTTGTTGACTGTGATTGGTGTAGGGTTTATTTTGGCAATGTGTATTATCATTAGTTTCTGTGTATTGGTTTGAATTTTCCACTTTTTTTCATATTCGTTGATTTGCTCGATGGCGTGGGCTGTTTTCCGTGCCATCATCTGTTTGCCCTTGCCTGGATGTCGGATGATTTGGGTGACATCATCAGCATAAGCTACGTATTCTCCGTGTATAGGAGGTGGCATGTCCGCCGTATATATTGTGTAGAGTGTGGGCGAGAGGTTACTTCCCTGTGGTACTCCGCTGAATAATTTGAACCTTGGGCCTATGTGGTTACCTATGATAATTTTGGCCTCTCTATTGTCGAGGAAGTTGCAAAGAAAGGAAGTAAAGTTGTTGGGAAGTTCTTGGGTGGTAATTTTGTATTTGAGTCCTAGGTGCCAGACCTTGTCGAATGCTTTAGCTACGTCCCTTAATACTACGTTACATTGCTCCTTGTTGTGCATCGCGTTTGCTATGTTTTCGTAAATTAGGGCTAAGGCTGTATGGGTTCCTCTATGTTTTCTAAATCCGTGCTGTCTGGGGTTGTACTTCTCTTCAAATTCGAGGTGTGTTCTCAGTCGGTGGTTAATTATTTTTTCTAGGACTTTTCCCGGTGTTTCTAGTAGAGAGATTGGTCTGTAATTTGATACTTGGATTGGGGATTTACCTGGTTTTGGTATAAGTCTGATGCTTGCTGTTTTAAATTTCCTTGGGAAGTAGCCAGAGGCAAGTGATGCATTAAAAATGTTTCTTAGTTGGAGTATCATGTTGATTGGTAGATGCTGGAGTATGGGTTTGTTTATTTTACTGATGCCCGGGGCCTTGTTCTTGAAACTGATTATTGTTTTCTGAATATCCTCTGCGGTGATTGGTTTGATCAGTGTGGAAAGATCGTCCAGAGCGTTTATGTCTATGCTGGGACTTGGTTGCCAGATGTGGGTTGTGAGTGTGATGTGATTGGTTACTTGTTGCTCGGTATTCATACAGAAGTTCAGGTTGTCTTCCAGGCTTATTTGAAAAATTTTGCTCCAGTATTTCCTGAATTCAGGTTCTTGTTCTTTGGGTTCAGTTAATTTGATTTGGTTGCTGTTTAAAATGTAGTTTGACTCGTTGCTGGAGATTCCCATTAGGTTTTTAATTTTTCGCCAGAATTCTTTCGGGTTGTGGTAAATTGCTTCTGTGTCTGCTATTAATTTCTCCCAGTTATTCACGTATGCTTCTTTGGACATGTTTCTTAGTTGTTCGTGTATGGTGTAATATTGTATTCTGTATTCTGGCGTCCATCCTTGTTCTAGGATTAATTTGAATAAATTACTGAATTGAGTCTGTAGAATTCTTGATTGATGTGTGTATTGGGGGTGTGGTAATGTGCGGTGAGTGGTCGTGGGTATGTGGTGTTCCATTGCTTGGATCACGTTTCCGTACCATGTCTCCAGTGTGTTGTCTATTTGGGAGGTGTGTTTGTTGTTTAGTTGGGTTATTTGGTGATTTTTTAACTATTTTTGGAATTCCTCCCAGTTGGACCGGCTGTAGCTGTATCTCATCCTGGCAGGGATCTGTATTGGCGACGTGGAGAGTGTGGCTACGATAGGGAGATGGTCACTGGTGGTTATTGGGCCGGGTTCCATTTGCAGGTTAAGATGGTGATGCTGGTTTGTTAGTACTATGTCTGGATGTCCGATTTGACCTGCTATGATGTATGTGGGGAATTCCGGGCCAAGGTGTATTGCGTTGCCGTGACTCAGTAATGTGTTTAAAATCTTGCCGACGGCGTTGTTGTCCTGGTGCCCCAAGACGCGATGTCGAGCATTTAAATCACCCAAGAAATATGCTGGTATGTTTCTTCTCAGGAGTTTGAGCATGTCTGCTAGTGGGAATATGGGTCTTCTCGGAAGGAGGTAACAGGTGCCGATTATAATAGGTCCTGTTGGGCAGTAAATTTCGATCGCCAGAAAGTTTTCTTGAAATGAGTCGTGTATCTTGTGTTGTATGTTTCGTTTGATGGCTATGGCAATTCCATCATGTTGTGTGTCTTGATTGTTTTGTTGGTAGACTGTGTAGTTAAATATTTTTATTTTTTTCTGAGTTTTTCTTACTATGCGAATTGATGAGAATAATATCTGGGTCTATGTTACGGTATGTGTTATATAATTCTCTTGCTCTCTGTGGGATCCATGCTAAGACATTATGTTGGATTATTTTAAGCTTATTTATTATGAAGGCTGGTGCCTAGAGCTGATTTGCGCCATTTTTGCTGACCGGTGCTCCCCTGACACCCTCCTGTTCAGGCCCAGGCGAATCTTTTTATATGTTGTCTGATCAACTCTCTCTATTCTGTTGTGTCTTGTGAGGGTTCTTCCCTTCTTAATTAGTGTTTCAATATGTGTGTCATTTAGGTCTTTGTCTGAATATGTGTATTTGATCTTGCCTTGCCTTATTTCTGCCAAAAGTCTTTCTGTTGAGACTATGTTTTAACTCCTTCGATAGCTCTAACTCCTTCGATAGCTTTAACTCCTTCGATAGCTCAGTTGGTAGAGCGGTGGACTGTAGTCGGAATTTGAACAGACATCCATAGGTCACTGGTTCGAATCCGGTTCGAAGGACTTGTTTTTAGAATCCTTGGAAAGAATTCAGAGGAGAATGACAAGACTAATCCCGGGCATTAGGAACCTTGAGTATAGAGACAGGTTAAAGCATCTTAATTTGCACTCCCTTGAGAGACGTAGAGCGAGGGGCGACCTGATAGAGGTGTATAAGTGGAAGGCAGGGCTAAACAAAGGGGACATTACAAAGGTACTCAAACTATCCAACCAGGAGCGAACTCTTAACAATGGTTTTAAATTAGACAAATTTAGATTTAGGCGTGAAATAGGTAAACACTGGTTTGGAAACAGAGTAGTGGATGAATGGAACAAGTTACCAAATATCATCATTAACTCGAATACGCTGAATTGCTTCAAACATAGGTTGGATGCTCATATGAGCAGTAGGGGTTGGGTGTAAACGGGACTGCCCAGTATGGGCCAATAGGCCCGCTGCAGTTTCCTCCATTCTTATGTTCTTATGGGGGGAGCTGTAGTGGAGTAAAATCGTATACCAGTTTCATGCCCTAGGTCTTTGTTCTCCGTGGTCTCTCTGGGAGCAGGTGGTTCCTGCTTGATTCTTTTTTTGGGTGTTGACTCTGGCGGCTTGTTCTGTTATTGTGGTGGTTTCATCTTCGCTTGCGTCATCCATCGATTCTTCCTCGCTTGCTGCCTCGGGTTGTATGTCTGAGGTAGTCTGTTCATGAGTTGATGGTTCGTGAGTTGATAATACTTGAGTTGCAATGCTCTCTGGTTTGTATATAAAGTAGAAAATTTCAGTAGAAGGCACATCTTTTGGGAATTCCATGTCTGGCAGGTTGTTGGCGGCGAGCATGTCCCTTGTTGCCTCAGCAAAAGTTCCAGGTCTGGCTATATTCATGATGTGGGGGTGGATTATGGAGGTCATTAATTTTCCGGAAAGATTATTTCCAAGCTGAAGCAAAATAGGCTGCTTTGCGGGGGGTGGTGTGGCGACTTTTTCAAGGAATTTTGTCGTTTCTCTGGTTAGTTTTGTCACAGCTGAATATGTCTTGTTTTGCTGTTCCTGCGTCTTCTCCCTCTCCTTCTCCTTCTTTTGGTTGACTATTGCTTTTCGTATGGGGCAGCGAGTAGCCAGTGTTCTATGATCTCCTTCGCAGTTTAGGCATTTGGGATTATCTTTGTTTTTGCACTCTCTAAAGGTGTGTCCCTTGTTCCCGCATTCTGAGCAGTGCCTGGTGTCCTTGTTAGGGCAGTCTGTAGCCGTGTGTGAATATTGGTAGCAATTCCAGCATGGAATAATGGGGAAGAATTCCTCCTGCTCCACCTGGCTGCTGCTGACATGGTAGTAGGAGAGACAAAGTCCCTCCTGGATTTCTCTTTGGGCCATGGCTATTTCTGTGAATCGTATTTTGAGCATGGGTGGCAGTCTGGGCAGCTTGACCACTTCCTCCACCTTGGCCCATTCGTATCTGTCTTCTATGTTAGATACCAACTGCTGTTCACTTCATTCTTCTGTGATTGCTTTATCTAGTCGTTTGACCACAATTGATTTTCTTGCTCGGAGTTGAGGAGGGACTGCAACTTCAAATTTTGCTGACTTGAGTTTCCTTGTGCTTTCGTTCGATTAGAGTAAGTCCACATCATTCTCAGTCAGGCACAGGCGATGAAGGAGTCCTTGGTCGTGATATGGTTGGATATTTTGATGAGTAGGGTTGCAGTGACGAGTCTTGCAAACACGGGTTTTTCTCTCGTCAGTCACGCCCCCTTCATGGGAGCGTATCCGTACCCGGTGTGCCCTCATTCCAGAGAGTATGTGGTGGACATGCCACCCTTGTGTGGTTTGAGATTGGAGACCTACCTATTCCAGGACAGGAGTGTGTTACAGGAATTACAACACTCACCACCGCCACTTGTTGTCGAGTGGTCGTAGAGTGGGTCCCGCAACTCTTCTCCCGGAAGCCCCGTCAGGGGATCCTACGTCCCTAGCGTTAATGAATGCTCACTTATAGACGTGAGCTAGTGTACCTAATTAGGGGGGGGGGGTAGGGATTCAGGATTGCGACCCCCTTCCCAGGTGGACCCGCACGATTACGGTTACCTAGGAAGGCTCGGCGGAGGGATGGGTAGTGCTCCTGCCCCCTTTCTTGTTCACAAACTCCTGGGAGGGAGGTGAACAGTTACACGGGGGACCCAAGGACGAATACACCTTAGGGTGCAGGTCCCCAGGCCAGAGCGAAAAAGAAGGAAGAAAAGAGGAAGACTAGCCACTGGTGTAAGCAGCACCGGTGGGGTCGCGGCAGAAGTCCGCTGCAAGAAGCCGTTGTAGAGCACCCAATCAAGGCCGCCACTGATCAGGAGTCACCCCTGATCAGTGGGGTGGCACAGAAAGGGCGTTGTCTGGAACAATCTTCCCACGTGTCAAAGTGATGGTTAGTGAGGTGGTCGTTTAAGTTCAGTTCGTCAACGGTAAGAGATAGGCTGGCTGGCTTGGCAGTGAGGGGTCTAGAGAGACGTCCATTTACAACGAAGGCTGGCTTGCGAGTGTGAGTGTGTGTGTGTGCTTTGCACTTGTTGGTGGACTTTCCCCACCGAAAGCTCTGAGTTTTCTTTGAGCAGATGCTTCTTCCTCTGTTGAGGTTGAGGAGCAGGAAATGCCAGTTCCTACATTTCGGAGGAAGTCGAAGCTTCCGCGAGTACCTTTCTTTTCCTTTCCTCTTTCGCCATCTTTCTTTGTGCTGCTGTCTCTTCCTTCCTCTTTGTGACCAAATCAACAAAACCCATTGTTTCTCTTCTTCCTGGCTCTCGTTGGGCGAAGAAGAAAGTTCAATCTTCGTCATTCTTTATCAAGGAAATAGCATCAACATGTGCCACGTCAAACTAATTTCAAAGTCGTAACATGAATGCCTCTTCCATCTCAGTTTGCGTTTTGATTTTTCGGAACTTGTTCTTTTTTTAGCCCCTTCCATTCTTGGTGAAGTACAAGGATTTCTAAATAATGTTATCTTTTCTTTTTGTGGGAATCCTTGCTTTCATACAAAAAGCTTCCACCTGACTCCATACCAACTCTGTACTCTCCTTCAACTCCTTCTTCAAATACACATGGTGCTGAAAGAAAACTCCCATCTCTTCTTCACCAGATGGGAGTTTAGAACCACGAATTTGCTTCTCGCACTTATTTAGTAAGTAGAAACCACAAGATTTCGCCGTAATCTGAGCTACCCCTAAATGTTGGATGATAAGCATAAAAGGAACACAATTAACCATTGGGAGCAGCAAAATTCAAAACTTTATTTTTGTGGACCACCCTAATACACAGGTATACCTCAGACTTTGACGCTGATGGCCAACGCCATCAGTACTGATGAAGTAGTTCATTATGACAATATACTAATTACCCCAAACTTATAACAATTAAATTTTTCAAAAAATTCAGGAAAACTGTTTGATTGACACTTACTATATGGTCAACGCCATTAAAGGAGATGGTTTTACCATTAACTATTATTAAGAGAGATTTATAATCGGCATAATTTTTCAGAGGATATATTATACACTTTGTCTCTGCTTGATGCCACGACTCTCAACTAAACTGCATGGGATAAGTGGCGGTCGCAATTGGCAATTATACTGACAGTAGAGAGAGAGAGAGAGAGAGAGAGAGAGTACTCTAACTCTCGTCGAGAGTTGCTAATGTTTGTGGAATTCATTAATTTACGTTTGCATGCCCGAGGGAGGGGAAAAAAGAAGGGGGAAAAGTTGAGCATACATTTTGATTTTCCATGATATTTTTTTTTTCATTCCAATTACCCTTGTTACTGAAGTACGAGTTTCAGGGCATTTATGCAAAATAAATTTAATCACTACTACAGTCCACGAGCTGCACAGAGTAAATCCGAGAGGGGAAGAGCTGGACCATCAGTGCGCTGCATCGTTGGAAACAATTGATGATGGGATACAGTGGCAGCTTGGGTGAACTTTAGAATTTAAGTCGAAATACGGTCGTAACTCTCAGAAACTAGTTTAGCATGAAATTTGCACTGTAAACTTTAGAACCAATCACCTGCAGTATTAATTAACCCGATAATGATTAATCTGTCTTCTAGGGAACTTTCCTTCTGTTTTTAATGCCTCAATTGGTTGGTTTACTCGTATTAAACATTAATACAAGCTGGTGCCTGGTAAAGTGGCGTTAATCGTAGAAAAATTTGTCAAGTGACGATTGCCTTGCTCCCTATGGTTGGGTAAAGTAGTTAGTTTAACTTTAGGTTTGGAGAAATCAAAATAAATATTGAGAACTGGTTCTCTCTTGTGTCTGCAACATTCGAGTATAAATTCATCAGTGAGCTGATGAAATATAGAACTGTTTCAACTTATATATATAAATTAAGGGCCATTCTGAAAATAAGCATCTGAAGGCTCTGTCAGGTATCATTGATCAAGTTGCTATTCCGTTTACCATTAGTATACCTATATTGTCTATATCTTGTTTTAGAAGAAAATATGTATGAAAATTCAGTCAAGAAACAAAGGGTCCTGCCTGCTGGGACAAGGACAATATTCCGGTCAAAAACTCATGATAAGCCAAGAGTCTCCACCAAGCTATCAGTGCCGTAGGCCTTAGCCAATAGGGAGCGCCAGTGAGTGTGACGTCATTGGCATAGCTGGGTCTGATTGGTTAAGAATTTGCGTCGCCTATACCCAGCTACAAATGCTCACCATTTTCAAAAGACAGTCTAGGTTGGTGTGTGTGTGTCAGAAAGAGGCAAGTGGAGTAAGCCACGCCCCTCATCTGTAGCTTGTTACGATCTCACACCCTCTTCTAGGACTCACTAGGCGATGTATAGTCAGCCCATAGGCCCATTATATCAGAGGAGACTCTGAAATAACAACTTCTGTTAACAGAGAGATTAAATGTTAAACACAGACCCTTACCTTATGTCTGGCTAACAATCCTCTGGCAGCAAACAGGTGTTTATTTTAATACCAATGTTCCCATTAAAACTGGTTTAATCAAAACACAGCTTTGAATATACAACAAAATATATTTAACAACAAAATAAAGGGAATATGTGCTCTCCATCCAAACACCCAAATCCGGTCTGGCTGCCCCAGGAGCTCCAACCGGAACAACCAAACGGGCCGCCTATAGGCAAAGGCCCGTGTCGGACTGCGGTGGTAGAGACACGCTGACCAGACACCGGAGGGGACGGACCAGCTGACGAG
>NW_024757785.1:0-15127 GCF_018991925.1 Homarus americanus
TAGATCTAACCTTCGTCTCCAGTGCACTACAGCCTTCGGCCTCCTGGCAGATACACCCCACGCTGACCAGTGACCACTTCGCCACCCCAACAACGCTGAAGGTGAACAAACTCCCCACTCCACCCCCCCCGAGATGGAGATACAACACTCAAAAGGCAGACTGGGGACTCTTCAAGAAACACCTGAGATGGAGATACAACACTCAAAAGGCAGACTGGGGACTCTTCAAGAAACACCTGGCTAAGTGGCGCGAAAAATCACAGCCGGCCGGCGCAGCACCCGCCGATGAGACATCCCTCCACCACCAATTGGTCGAGGCGTTTCACCTAGCGGCAGAAGAGGCTATCCCAAAAACAAAACCTACATCAAGACAGTACAATGATTACTGGTACTACTGTCCCAGGGTGAAAGAACTCAACCACAGAGTGAACATGGCCCAAAGAAACTACAGGAGACATCCCACGGCAACAAACAGACATCTCCTGCAAGTCATAGTCAAGGATACCAGGGAAGAGAAGGAAGAAATTAAAAACGCAAGCTGGCTCAAGTGGTGCTCCGAACTGAACGAGCACACCACCCTTGGCAAGATGTGGGCCCAGATCCGAAGGGCATCTGGGAAGGCAACACCACCACCACCAACTCATCCCAACCCAGAAGAGGAAGCCGAGAGACTTGCAAAACTGTTCTCTGACCGAGCAGCAACGAAGAACCTCCCGAGACAGGCGGAGGAGACACAACGGCGTCCGCGACAGGTCAGACTCCAGATGATCCAAGAGGCCTGCAACAGTGAAGATGACACTGACAGACCATTCAACCAGCAAGAACTCCAGAAGTCGCTAAAACGAAGCAAGGATACAGCTCCAGGGGCCGACAGGATAACCTACTCCATGCTCTCTCATGCTGGTACAGCCGGACACGAGGCTCTGCTGCAAGCCATCAACGCTTCGTGGACAGCACAAAGACTCCCACCGGAATGGAAGAAGGCAGATATACAGCCCATTCCGAAGCCCAGAGAACCAGACAAGCCGAGGCCCATCTCCCTTCTCAGCTGCATAGCGAAGACCGGAGAAAGAATGGCTCTCAACCGACTCAAGTGGAAAGTAGGCAGCCCACACCCTCACATCTTTGCTTACACCGAGAACACCGGCACAGGCAACAACATCGCCGAGATACTCAGCACAGTGGACAACAAACCAGCTCTGGTGGTCTTCCTCGACCTGGAGAAAGCCTTCGAACTAGCAAATCCTCTGGCCATTACAACTACGCTCGCAAAAAAAGGCGTCAAAGGAAGGTTGCTGGGTGGATCCAGAACTACCTCACACAGAGAGAAGCACGAGTACGCTTTCAGGGAGCAACCTCAAGCTACAGGGTCCATGAAAACGGAACCCCACAAGGAGGCATCCTCAGTCCAATGCTGTTCAACGTCCTGATGGAAAATCTAGTCAAACTTCCCTTCAGACAAACAGCCAAGCTCCTATGCTATGCAGACGACTTACAGCTTATAGTAAGAGGATCGAACAGACTAGCCAACACGCAACACGCACTCCAACTTATAGCAGAGGAGTGCAACAGACTTGGACTCAAGATAAATCCAGCCAAGTCGAAAGCGATGGCCATCTGCACAGACACACCAGACAAGACGCTCTCCATACAAAACACGCCGGTAGTCTGGACCAACGCCCACCAGTGTCTTGGAATCTGGTTTGACCAGAAACTCACCTTCAAGCCGCAACTCGAGTATCTCAGGCACAGGACGAAGAGCAGACATAATATAATGAGGTCGCTCACCAGCAAATCCGCAGGAGCAAACCTTCATGTGCTCAAAATGCTCTCAGGACCATGCTCGGAGCACCCATGTGGACCAGAATCTGCAATCTGCAAATGGAAACCGAGCTACCACCCCTGGCAGTACGAGTCAAGCAGGTGACAGCCGGTCTCCTCGCCAAAATCTGCAGAGCAGACAAGCCCACAGCTGCCAAGATTCGAATCAGTGCCTCCCTCCACCTCGACCACAGAGTGCGAGGGGCCACCTGGTCGCACGAGGCAAGCGAGGTCATCCGACACCTGCAAGCAGAAACACTCGTCAAGAACAACCCAGACACACGAGACAATGGTTACACTGTTCCTCCACCATGGAGCCCTCCACCAGCCACACTCAAATTCACCGACCTCGGCGACAGTAAAGCCAACCTCCAGAAGGAGGACCTCAAAAAAATATCTCTCCAAGCCATAGCCACCGAGACACCGGCTGATGCAGCATCATACTTCACAGACGGCTCGGTGGACCCAAAACATCATAGATCCGGAGCGGCCTTCTACACCCAAGGTCAGACCCTCCAATGGAGACTTTCCAACGACTGCTCCACCCTACAAACAGAACTGGTAGCAATCTCAAAGGCCCTACAACACGCTGCAACACAACACAACAAGTCCGTCATAATTCACACGGACTCGAAATCGGCCATGCAGGCGCTGCAACACAGTCACCCAAGAGACAACGTCCACATCATCACCTCGATCCTCGCACAGCTACAGGAATTCCAAAGCCAAAACCGACCAGTCGTCTTACACTGGATTCCCAGTCATGTAGGGATCGGAGGAAACGACGTGGCAGACGAAGCAGCCAAGGCAGCTACACGTTCCAGTAGCGTACACATACAAGTTCCAGCAAGTGTGCAACAGATCAAAAATCACCTCAGAAAGACTACCAAGCTCCACATCAAAAAGAGCTTCCTTCATGCACTCAACGCTGATTCCCAATCAGCCAAATGGTACCTGGCGGCCACAAAAGGGGAACCACCTTTCGCAGACAAGAAAACTCCAAGACAAACCCAAGTCAGCCTTCACCGACTACGACTAGGGTACAAGTGCTCCTGGCAGATGATCGGAAATGACGTCGCGGAATGCACCTACTGTCAGGAGCCAGCAGCCAACCCACTTGAACACTATCTCCTCGATTGCGAGGTCACACAAAGCCTCCGAGACAGAACTCAAATCTCCCAAGAAACACACACAACACCAGCGGCCACTCTAACCCGAAAGGCCCACACAGACCACATTCACCACCTACTCCGGGTCATCACACGATACCCACCACCCAGATAGCTTAGAAAGCATCCTCTCCCAGCAAGTGCGGACCCCAGTTCGGGGGGCGCGCCACTCCGAGGCTGACCACGTCCAAGAGTGGGGGCCGGTGGTAAGCGTCCACTGATCGGGGGTCCGCCCACACTTGCAACCTGCAGCATCCCTCCAATCTGCAGGTGGGACCACCTCCAATCCCAATCCGGTCTGGCTGCTCCTGGAGCTCCAGCCGGAACCACCAAACGGGCCGCCTATAGGCAAAGGCCCGTGTCGGACTACGGTCCGACAATCTATACAACAACAACAACCAGGCCGCCCGTATTTACTATTTCGTCGTCGAGATGGCCCGTACTAAACAGACTGCCCGCAAGTCCACTGGAGGCAAGGCTCCACGGAAGCAGCTTGCCACCAAGGCAGCTCGCAAGTCCGCCCCAGCCACCGGTGGTGTCAAGAAGCCCCATCGTTACAGGCCCGGAACCGTCGCCCTTCGTGAGATCCGTCGTTACCAGAAGAGCACAGAGCTACTCATCAGGAAGCTGCCCTTCCAGCGCCTGGTGCGTGAGATCGCCCAGGATTTCAAGACTGACCTGCGCTTCCAGTCGTCTGCCGTCATGGCTCTGCAGGAAGCCTCTGGGGCTTACCTGGTGGGTCTTTTCGAGGACACCAACCTGTGTGCCATTCACGCCAAGCGCGTTACCATCATGCCCAAGGACATCCAGCTGGCCCGGCGCATCCGCGGAGAGCGTGCTTAAGTCCTCTTCCTTGGGGAAAAAGAAAAAGCACAACAAAACCTACCAGACATCTATAACTCGGCCCTTCTCAGGGCCAAAGAACTGTTCTGAAGATAATTGTCATGACAATCGAAATGGTTGGTGGTAGGAGAGCGTTAATTTCGGTTACCCAAATCGCCTAACGGTAAGTTGGTAACATTCGTGCAGGCACGAATGTATAGTAGGTCATCAATTCGGGAGGTGGGTGGGTGCAACAAACAAGAGCTAGTAACAAATAAATATATAAAGAATAAGTAAATAAATAAATAAATAAAATAAAAGAAAATACAATAAAATACAATAAAATAAAATAAATTGTTTACATGAAATAGGCGTGCTGCAAACATGAAATGAAGCCCAAACACACTCCATGTATGTCACTTTGCAGTGGGTGTAAAAGTACTCCACGCAGAATTTATTTATTTATTTATTATGTTTCGATTTAGTCCGGTTTCTACGCCAATAGAGAATGCAGATTATTATAATTTTTTTATTTTTTTATTTCCCTCTCAATATATCACTGTCGGTAACTGTCTCTTTAACATGTAACTGTGGCTCCGATGGAGCCGATTAAGTTGTAGTAGTGGGATGGCGTGTTTATTGTGCACAAGTAACCTCTTACTTGGAAGAGGTGTACTTGGTGACAGCCTTGGTGCCCTCAGACACGGCATGCTTGGCCAGTTCACCGGGCAGCAAGAGTCGGACAGCTGTCTGGATTTCCCGACTTGTAATGGTGGAGCGTTTGTTGTAGTGCGCCAGGCGGGAAGCTTCGGCAGCGATGCGCTCGAAGATGTCGTTCACGAAAGAGTTCATGATGGACATAGCTTTGGAGGAGACTCCTGTGTCGGGGTGCACTTGCTTCAGTACCTTGTAGATGTAGATGCTGTAGCTTTCCTTCCTCCTGCGCTTCTTCTTCTTGTCACCCTTGGCAATGGCCTTCTGGGCCTTTCCAGCCTTCTTGGCAGCCTTTCCGGGAGTTTTGGGAGGCATGGCGGCACAGTTACTCGTGGCGCGGAGCGAGAGAATTGAAAACTGGCCCTGACTGACTGACTGATGTTGGGGATTACTGGCCTCTTCGCCATTAGGCTATTTCGGCCGAAGCTGATGTCTTCTTTCTTCTTCTAATCTTGGTCTTCTTTCTTGCTACAACTAATCTGATGTTCTTGTTTCTTCTTTTCTTGTTATTCTTGTGTTCTTCTTGTTCTTGGTATTTTGGTTACTTCTTTCTTCTTGTTGTTTTATTTGGGATGAATTATGGTATGCATGAGTGATATGATGGTGAGTTAGTGACAGACCAGATGAAATGGCTTGTCAGGTGACTAGTTTCTCTGTGATTTTTTTTTTTTATCTTTTTTTATTTTTATTTTGTCTTTTGTAGCCCGTGTCTTTTTGTTTGAATATATGTTGGTGGGTGTCAGTTTAGCTTGATAAATGTGAGTGTTGTATGTAATGATAAGGTTTGTGATGTGTTTCTCATGTTGTATGTTTTAATTTTTGTTTTATTCATTTTTATTTTTTTATGTTTTATTTTTTAAGGCATGGTTACATACATATAATAGATATAAAAAGAGTTCATGCGTGTGTCAATCATAACATGCCGATAAGATGGGTCTCCTTGAGGAAGGTTATTACTGCGTCACTTATGGTGACATTATCTTGCAATAGGTTAGGTACAGTCAGCACGAAGCCTTGCTCGGCAGCTAGGATCACCAGCTGCCGGCGCTCTGGTTCGTACTGGCTGCACTCAGTCAGAATATGTCTGATGGAGAGAATTAGGTTACAAGTGGCACAGATAGGTGGGAAGGAATTGTCAAGATAGGCCCCTAGGTGGGTCAGATAGGTACAGTTCAGCCTTAATCTGGCGAGAACGACCTCTTCCCTCCTATTCTTTCTATATGCTGAGGGCCAGTTTCCTATATTAGTCTTCCAGGTGTTGTGGAGATCCAACCTAGTCCATTCAAGTTGCCACTTTCCAAATGTATATGTCTTCCCCAAGGAGAGACACGACTGAGTCTCCCAGGGTACATTGGTTGTCTCCCCGAGACCCACAGTCGCTCTTGCTAATCTGTCTGCCTGTTCATTGCCCCAAATGTTACAATGCCCAGGCACCCACACCAGCACAATATTCTTGGCACACTCATGTAATTTATTAATAATGTTGCCCTGTATCTCATTGCTGGTAGTATTACCACCTTGAATTGCTTTAAGAGCTGACATGGAATCTGAAATTACAGCGACATCATTGACATTGCTTGTTATTGCAATGTCAATGGCTTTACTTATTGCGAACATTTCTGCAGAGAATATGGTTGTATGCCGCGGCAGGCGGGAGCTCCACTCCCCGTCTCTGCTCCAGATACCGGCTCCGACGGTGTCTTCAGTCTTGGACCCGTCGGTGTACACGTGAGTATAGGCGCTGAATCCTTCAAGAAATTGATAGAAAAGTTGCCTCAGGAGCTCAGGATGAAAGTCATTCTTTGCTCCCGGAAGCCACGATGTTTCCACATGGAAGTTGGGGTTCTCCCATGGCGGACAAAACGGTGGAACGTATCTATCAACGTCTTCGAAATGGATACCAGCACCCTGGCACAAGGTCTGGAGGCGGACAACCGAGGACGGGGACCTACGCAGCTGCAGGAAACGGAATTTAGCAACAGCACACCAACCTGGGTGGTCTGTGCCGCGCTTCCTAGCCGTAGTCAACCCGTATCTTAGCGTCAACATGTCCCTCCTGATGTGAAGTGGAGGGACGTGGGCCTCAACCTCTAGTTTACCTACACGTGTACACCTGTAGGCACCCAGACATAGACGAAGGCATCGGTTCTGTATTCTGGTTAGCTTTGCGAGTGTGGTGTTGCATGCCGAAGCATACAACTGGCATCCATAATCAAGTTTTGATCTGATCAGGGTCTTATACACCATTAATAAAGATTTCCTATCGGCTCCCCATGTAGTACCTGATAAAACTTTCAGGATGTTTGTGACTTTAAGACATTTACTTTCAAGTTCGTTAATGTGGTTTTTCCACGTTAATTTCCGGTCAAAATGAACACCAAGAAATTTTACTGAAGTCTGAATTTTAATAGGAGTATCATTTAATTTTAATACTGGATTACTAATGTTACGTTTCTTAGTGAAGACTACTCCTACTGTCTTCTCAACTGAAAACCTAAATCCCCATTGTATTGCCCACTGTTCCACGGCTTTTAGGCCAGCCTGCACCCTTTGTGCAGATAGCCTCTCAGCTCGAGAGGAGCGCCAGATTGCGCAATCGTCAGCAAACAAGGAGAATTTGAGGTCACTTAAGCTGGGGGCTGGTGATAGGAAATCATTAATCATTATAAGGAATAAAATTGGGCCCAAAACGCTACCTTGTGGAACTCCATTTTCAAAGACAAATGTGTCTGATTTTACGTTACCTTTTAATTTGACGGAAAAAGTCCTGTCCTGCAAAAAATTACTAATAAAAATTGGCAAATTACCTCTCAGACCCAAGGCGTGGAGCTTCATCATGAGGCCAGTCCGCCATGTCATGTCGAAAGCTTTTTCTATATCTAAGAATACTGCAATTAATGTTTCTTTACTGCAAAGAGTTTTTGAGATGTCAGTTTCAAGACTTATTAAATGATCTAGTGTGCTTCTACCTTGGCGGAAACCACACTGTCGATCATTCAATAAGTTGTTACTTTCCAAAAAATACATTAGTCTACGCTTTATCATACGTTCCATGACCTTACACAGACAGTTTGTGAGCGAAATCGGACGGAATGAGTTGGTGTTGTTCGGGCATTTGTCCCTCTTCGGGATCGGTACGACATGGGCAAAGTGCCATGAGTTTGGAAACGTTCTCGACGTCCAGATCTCATTGTACACTTCTAGCAATTTGTCCAGGTTTCCCTGGTCAAGGTGCTTAATCATCTCGTATCGTATACCGTCAGGTCCAGGAGTAGAGCCCTTGCCCTTTTTAATAGCAAAGGAAAGTTCCTCTGGGGAAAATGCTCGATTGTAGCCCTGTTCGTCCCCGTTCTCGAAGTCGAGATGCAAGAGCTCGGCACGATCACGGAACACGCCGAAGCGTGGATCATGATTGGTGGAGCTACTGGCATCTGCAAACTTCTGGCCTAGGGTGTTGGCAATGGCCTGGGGTTCGTCGAGAATCCGCCCTCCACTACTCACCTGTGGGATAAAACTCCTTCCTCCTTTGGATCTGACCCGGTTTATGGCCGACCATACCTCAGAGGAAGGGGTATCCTTGTTAATAGTGGAGACGAACGCCTGCCAAGACTCTCTCTTACACTCCCTGAGAACCCTCCTAGCCTTGGCTCTAGCTTTTTTATATTCAATTAAGTTTACAAGTGATGGAATTCTATTGAATAAACGACATAGCCTATTTCGCTCACAAACCACTCGTCGGCAGTCTGGTGTCCACCATGGAACTCCAGGCCTGTGGGTTTTTGCAGAAGTCTTAGGAATTGTTAAGTCTGCAGCGTGTATTATAGCTTGTTGTATGTGTGTAATTTTGGTGTTGATGTCTTGTCCAATGGTGTCTATACGAACGGCTCCTGAGTTGGCCCTCCAGTCTGCCTTCCTAAGGTTGTAGCGCACCTCGGGAGTAGCCGTTGGGGCGCCACACTCATAAGAAATGCAGATCGGAAAATGGTCGCTACCCAGAGAGTCGTCGTATGTAGAAAATTTACAATCTAATAGCAAGGCAGCATCAACTATAGAAAGATCTATAGCTGACGCTGTGCCAAATCGTTCGTCCACTCGAGTCGCACTACCGTCATTCAGAAGAGACAGGTTGGAGTTGAGGATAGCTGCAGCCACCTGCTCTCCCCTCCCATCACTCCGGACACTGCCCCCCCGCAAATGGCGAGCATTGAGGTCGCCGAGGATCATTTTCTTTCCTGGCAGTTGGTTAAATAGCTCCTCAAGCTCACCATCGTCAATGAGCCCGCCCGGAGGACAGTATAGTGAACAGATGGCAACATAGCCAGTCCGAATCTTAACTCTGCACGCCACAGCCTGCAGGTTCACGTTCAGATTGACTCTTTGCTGGGCGAATGAACTCCGAATGTATAGGGCTACCCCCCTTAGGTTGTCTCCCCTGTAGGACGTGTAGTTGTCGAATACAGGTGGGTCGTCGTGACCCGCAAGTAGCGTCTCTTGTAGGCAAAAAACGTCCGGCCGGAATAATGACATTAGTAAATGAAATTGATCGTTTTTATTCCTAGCACCTCTGCAATTCCACTGTATGATACTGAATTTTAAGTCTGAGAGTTGATATGGTCAGCGTTTTGGGCTTTATTTTTCTTTCCTCTTGTATATGGGGGGGAAAGAGGGTCCGTGGAAGGATCCCCCTCATCAGATGAGCAGTCTCCCGGCTCCAAAGAGCCAGTACTCTGCTCGGTAGGGGCTCCCTGCCCCTGGTGTGGTTGAAAAGCGTAAAAGAGTGGTTGTGGTGTTGAGTCTCTTCTCATGCATTCTTGCGATTGCGTTCTCCTCCTTACGTTAGGGTAGATAGGGTCGTGAGTCTGTTTGGTTTTCGGGGTCAGGTATAACTTGTTAGTTTGGGTCTCGTTACTGGTCATAATTGTATTAGTGTTCTCGTCTTTGGCGTCTGTGGTTGAATAACCGGTGATTGTGGGGTCAGTCTGTGTTGCGATGGTCTTGGTCTCAGTCTGCGTTCCAGTGGTGCACATTTTGGGAGGTGAGGTATTTTTGGATACAGCGGATGCAAAGGACATTCCAGGTGTTGGTGTCTGCAAGGACAACTCCACCTGCATCTTAGCCTCCTTGTAGTCCAAATTTTTCTCTGCTCTCACCTTACTGATCTCATACTCCCTCAGGTAGGAAGGGCACTTCCTGTCTGAGGCAGCATGCTGACCGGAACAGTGGTAGCATTTTTCCTCCGTCTGTGTACAGTCATCGTCCCTGTGTCCGGTCTGAGCACATTTGGAGCATACCTGGGTGTTACGGCAGGCCTTACCAGTGTGTCCAAACCTTTGGCAGTTGAAACAACGCATTGGGAATGAAATGTATGTTTTGGTCTGGACCCTCTCATATCCTACCAAGACATGAGTGGGCCTAACAAGTCCTTCAAAAGTGAGTACTGCTGTAGTTGATCGTTTGCGTTCACCGTCTGTGGTCTTCCTATTAAATACATAAGCATCGACGACTCCTTGATCTTTCATGTGGTACTTAATTTCGTCATTAGTCATCCCCTGAAATTCGTAGCTGTTAACTACAACCTTACAGGTGTTGAGAAATGCTGGGATATATGGTTCCACTTTTGTTGTATGAAAAGTTTTAAGATTCAAGGCGTCCCTCATTTGCTGAGCGTCTTTAACAGTAACTTGGAGTTCGCCTTTTCTTGTCTTTCGGACTTTCTCCACGTCCCCTATCTGATCCTTAATGGCCTTCTGTATGATGAATCCATTAATTTTGTCAAACGAGGTAGACGTGTCAATAGTCCGAAAGTGGATTACTCGGGCCTTCTCAGTTGATACTTGTATGTTTCGTCTTTGTTGAGTAGTTTGGTCAGTAGCCGTTACATTGTCTGGGTTTGTCGTTGGTCGTGGCAGTCGTGGGTCTTGATTGGTCTCCCGCCTCTGCCTGTCCCTGCCTGGACGAGCAGAGGGGGGCTTGGTGCTTCCCCTCCCAGAGGGCATGGTTGGGGTGGTTGGGAACCACCCCTTGGGTACAGCTTTCCTTGTTTAATTACATGTATGGTTTTGGTGCACTAAGGTTATGCAAGGCCCTCAGTGCAAAAAAAATACTTTTACTTAAGGACGACCCCCGAACAGTGGTGTGCCTGCACGATCACAGACGTCACTGCTGGATTGGCCCAGGTTTTCCCCGACCCCCACTGGAGACACACAATCCCACTCCGTGAGGTGCGCATCACTGGGGGGGCTCTAGCACGAATACTGAATTATGAAAATTCGGCAGGTGCCTCGGCCAGGGTAAGTATTAGAAAAAAAGAAGTAAGAGAGAAAGCCCTCCTACCACGTCAGGAAGGACAACAGTTAGCGCTTCCCTCGCAGTTGTGTGGGTCACTCACACTAACTGTGGGGAGGGAATGCTAAGGTTGTCAATCCTGTGCGCTCGTGAGGTGTCAAAAATTGTAAGTGACAGAGCCACTTTTAGAATGAATTGATGAATGATGAAATGTTGCAATGCTTTAATTAGCAAGAACAAGTGCAAGTGCAATCGCACAAGATGCAGCGGTCAATGGCGAAGAAAAACCGTTACAGAGTACTGTTCCCGCAAGAACGTCAGTCTCCTCCCGTGCCCAATCAGCCTCTCGAAACTGGCCCGACTAACTTTTCCTTATATACCGAGCGGGCCGCTCAGGATCAGACTGGCTGCAGCTACGGCTCTCTTACATTGGTTGGGTCCGCGAGACGGCCACCTGGCCTGATCCTGAGCTTGGTATAAAAGACCAAGGTGGCGGGCGGAAATTTAACTCCTATCACGAAAAGCAGCAGCAGCAGCAACATGTCAGGACGCGGCAAGGGAGGCAAGGTGAAGGGCAAGTCAAAGTCCCGTTCTAGCAGGGCCGGACTCCAGTTCCCCGTGGGTAGGATCCACCGTCTCTTGCGTAAAGGCAACTATGCTGAGCGTGTTGGTGCAGGTGCACCTGTGTACCTTGCAGCCGTCATGGAGTACCTGGCAGCAGAAGTGCTCGAGCTGGCCGGTAACGCCGCCCGCGACAACAAGAAGACCCGCATTATCCCACGTCATCTTCAGCTTGCCATTCGCAATGACGAGGAGCTGAACAAGCTCCTGTCTGGAGTCACCATTGCCCAAGGGGGTGTCCTTCCTAACATCCAAGCTGTGCTCCTCCCCAAGAAGACAGAGAAAAAATAAGAACCCAAGGTTCGTTCACACAAGACAACCTAACCAAACAGGCTCCTTTCGGAGCCACAGGATATCACTTAAAGAGAGAAATATACGACATCAACGTTTTGCAGGATAACACTCTGTGCAAATTGAGTGAAATTGTTTTTGAATGGTGTAGATGTGAAGGGGTACTGCGGGGGCCTGGGGTGGGGGACTTAAACGGGACTTAGAAGGGCGCAGAAGCAGCAGCAGCAGCAAGGGAGGCGACCTTATTTTCACTCTGATTCATTGACAGTACACATTTACCAGCAGCATACATTGGAGTCATATTGTAATTGTAGACTAATCAGTGTGGGCTAGCTAGCCAATTTGGGATAGAGAGCAAGAATGTAATGTCCTCAATGAAGTAATGACATAGTTCAAGATACAATAAGTGAGGTGGCCTGAAGTCTTTGACAGTGTCACATTCAATAATATAGTGCTTTAAAGGTGTATCACAAAGTTTACATGCTGAGTGTTCCGGTATGGGTACAGCGTGACTAACTTGCCAGATGTATCTGTATCCTAACCTAATTCTGGCCACGACTACATCACACAGGCAGGCAGGAGCAAGTTGTTTGGACACTATTCCTAGCCCCCTTGGTCCCTGTTCACCTACTGTAGCAGTAAGTAGGTACCTGTTGTAAATCGAAAGGTTGCCAATTCGTATTCAAGGAAAGTTGTTGGAGCTTCTAAACTTGAACTGACACAATCCGAGGAGTGGTGACCCGAGGATCACAGACACTATCTCTCCCACTACAAATCCCTTCCTAACCTCCTGCTCCTTCCTATGTCCTCCCCAAATTGAACCATGCTATCGCAAAGGTAATAATACAGGTAGAGACAACAACATATTTTCCTATTGTCTTATTATATATTAATAACAGAAACGCTTTACATTGTCTCACTGTTCATTCCCTCCACAATTCTTCCTCTTACTTCTTCTTCTTCTTCTTCTTCTTCTTCTTCTTCTTCTTCTTCTTCTTCTTCTTCTTCTTCTTCTTCTTCTTCTTCTTCCATCAATACTTTATTAACGGTGTATGTAAGTTTCATCCTGTTTTGCACTACAGCGGTAGAGCAAAGTATATTTTGTTAGCAATAAACCAAAAGCATATTTTATGGCCTAATCATCACTACATAGAACACCACCCATAAAGCATGATACTAGTAGACCACAAAAACTGCTATAAACACCCAAAGCATATTTTATTGCCTAATCATCACTACATAGAACACCACTCATAAAGCATGATACTATTAGACCACAAACTGCTATAAACCCCAATAATATACTATACTAGTGACTCTAATTGTGTTACCCAATATTATACGAAATAATACTATAAAACATAATAATAAACACACTAATAGTGTATATTAGTTGAATGCACAATCTGATGAGAAGTCAAAAAAAAAAAAAAAAAAAATAGCAACAACCTAGAAAGAGTGTAGAGTATTTTTGTGCAAACTATTATACTAGTAGATGGTCTAAGATAACTGTATGTGAAGGAAAAGGTGTGCTCTCCACTCAAACTTGTTTTTTATGAAATCTCCTACTCCCCAGCTGAGCGGTACGCCCAATGGGAAACAAAACGTGGCACATAACACGCCGCCCGCCAGCTCTGGCTCGGTGAATAGGAATCAGTAATCGGGCGGAGTATAAACAACACCGCCGCCAATGTGCTCCTCCCATCTCTGAGGAAATCTGGCGGGCAACTTTGTATTATATTAGCATGTAATAATAATAACAATAATAATAATAATAATACTACTACTAATAATAATAATAATAATAATATTAATAATAATAATATTAATAATAATAACATTCAATTTCATTTTATAACACATACTAACAAAATAGTGTATAGCCTACTATACTTAACTATAATAGGTTAGGTTGCGTAGGAGGATCTAAAAAGTACAGTAGTATACACACACACACACACACACACACACACACACACACACTTCGCTACTATATGCCAGACGCTCCCCCGGCTTGACACAACCACTCTCCCTGCTTACCTACCAGCCCCCCCCCCTTCCCACTGACTTAGTAGAAGTATTTGAAATAGCAAAACGCCTGGACAAACTAAAATTAAAACGCTCTACCACCCCCATTGACTTACCAATGAAACGCTTCAAGGAGTTCTCCCCGGAGCTTGCTAAACCCCTATGCTCCATCATCAATGCTTCTCTCCGTCAAGCCAGATGCCCAGCTGACTGGAAGACCTCTTATGTATCACCAGTGCCCAAGTCAACCACCCCACAATCCTTAAATCAGCTACGACCTATTGCAATCACCCCAATACCCAGCCTAATCTGTGAAAGTTTTGTGTTCGACTGGCTGGGCTTTTGCTGATATTGCAGGAGTCGTAGTAGACCCTCAGCAATTTGGCAACCTGAAAACTTCCTCCACCACTGACTGACTGTCTTGTCAGCTTTCTCGATTACATATACCGCCATCTCGAGAAACGAAAAACGTCTGTAGCTGTCGCCTTCATTGATTTCACTAAAGCGTTCGACCTAGTCGACCACAATATAATCATCAACAAAGCTATTGACCTCGGGCTTCGGAGAAGTCTTATTATACCATGGCTTACAGCCTTCCTCAGTGACCGACGCCAAGCTGTACGCTTCCGAGGGGCTGGCTGTCTCCACCTTTCAGTCACTCACCTGTGGCGTCCCCCAAGGCACCAAGATGGGACCACTCTGCTTCCTTATGCTCATCAATGATGCCCTAAGAGAAACCCCTGCTCGCTGGAAATATGTCGACGACTCCACCATTGGGATCAGCGTCAACAATTCTGCTCCAAACTGTACCGCCCTTCAGGATTTATTGAACAGTCTCCAAAACTGGGCCACCAACAACCATGGTTATGCACATCAACCTCTCCTCCGACATTGTCCCACCTCCTTCCATTACTCTAGGTCTGAACACCCTCCAGGTTTTAGATTCCACGAAGCTCCTCGGCGTCAACATAGACAACAAACTAAATTAGAAACCACACGTCAGTGAAGTTATCAAATCCTCCAGTTTCCGTCTCCACCTCCTACGCCGACTCAAGTCCCTCGGTGTTCCTGCACACGAGCTCCTCAGTGTTTACACAACATTCATACTTCCCAAGCTCACCTGGTCTTCCTCCCTAAATGCCACACAACGTAAACACCTAGAAAAAGTGCAAAAGAGGCCATGCAAGATTATTCCCTCCCCTTCCTACTCCACATATCAAGAAGCGCTCAACACACTGACCGACCCTTTAGACTCTCACTGACCATCACCACGACCTCATCTGCCAATTTGGTAAGAAGCTTCTACACCGGCTCCTACTACCATCTGAGATCCCTAGTCCGAGAATTGCTCTTCGACACCACAACCGCATCCAGCC
>NW_024757786.1:0-18577 GCF_018991925.1 Homarus americanus
CAAAACCTTAAGAAGAAGAAAAAATTTCCCACAAAGTCAGATATTTTCTTCGTCATTTCAAAGATAAATTCTGAAATGTAATAACACTGAGAGGCAAATTCTTGGCTTGCCCGCAGTTGCTCTTATGATTCTCGAATCTACGAATTCCTTATTTGGCAACTCTAGAACAGCTTTTATTGGCTGATTTTTGTTTATATTTCTATTGACATTGTTTTAGATGATATGACTTTTTGATATTTGAGAATGTTTGTTTATTTGTTTACAGTGGAGTCTTGTCTTGTTTTGTGTAGTGTTGTCTGGAAGTGTATATAATTCAAGTGTCTGTCTTATTTATTGTATATACAGGTATTGTTGTATTTTTCGACAATGTTTTGTAAATGTAGAGAGATTTTACAGATGTAGGGGGCGTCTCTATCCAGTCTGTCATCTGTCTGTCTCTTAACAGCAGCAGTCACCACATTTTGATTCACATTACGATACAGAGTGAAAAAAAGACTGGGAAAACAATTAACTCTTCTAACACTGATAAATAGTAGACAAAACCAAAAGGTCAGCAGCAGAATTAGGACTCGCTTTCAGAGCCTGACACACGGCTTATACAGCTGGTATCAAATAACGAACACAAATAGATCCCGCAATAGTGATACGCTGCATAAGGACGAAATTCCCTGTAAAGGGCTGAAGAGTGGTATTTAAGGTCCACGTGGATTACGTTGTTTTGCCGCAGAGTTGAGGCTTATGTAAATACAAGCTGTCAGAAGCCAACGTTTACGTCTCGTAAGAATCACTTCAAACATACGTTTTTTATGGAGTTCCTGGAAACGTTTTTGTTTTATTTTCAAGGAATTTAATTGACAGTTTGGATAGTGACTGAAGGAAGAAGTAACGTTTTCTTGCTAAAGTCAGGTTCTGGCTGCTCTTATTGTGTTGTTATGCTATAACTGGCCACGACTAACGAGTGATGTCATTAGCGTGTCTAATTAATTAATATTGCGGCTGATGTTACGGTTGCTAGTGCTACAGTTCACTCCTGTTACTGCTATTACTACCGCTGCTCCTATTATATTACTTCTAATGCTACTGCCGTTATTGCTATTATTTGCTACGGTTTCTGTAAATAATATTCATACCATTGATCCTGTTTCTGGTATTATTATCATTCAGGTTTTATGTTCATAACACAATGTTACGTCTGCTGATGCTACACTGTATTACTGCTGCTACTGTTACGTTCTGCGTTGTACTGTTGTTGTTGGTACTGTTGCTGTACTTAATAACAACATTACTGCCAATACCAAAAAACTATTAAAGTCACTCCTTGATATTTCCCTATTTCCTGCTTCTCGTGTTGGTCCCCAGCTTACCTTCCTTGCACAGCATCCAGAGCATGTGTGGGTGTTGATACTCTCTCTCCTCTCTCTCTGTGATACAAATACAGTGATGCTTCTGCCTGTGTATTTATATCCCTGAGACCTTGAGCCCTCTTAACATTTGTTTTTATTAGTGTATGTTTCAGGCCGCACTCCACACCTCACACACACTCCACACACACACACACACACACACCTCACACACACACACAATTTGTATCACTTACTGTATGTCTCTATTGCTTTTGCCGTTTTTCTCTGCAAATTTTACTTCCTATTAATATTTCTTAACTTATTGGTGGCTCCTCTCCCCCCAAAATATGATTTTTTTATCTTTTATGAACTTTCCTAACTTTCAGTAGAGGCCAGCTTCCTCTAGTACCTCCTTACCCCCATCAATTCACCCACTGCCCCCTCACACACTCCATTTCCATTCTTATCTATCACTTCCCCTCATTTCCCAATCCACACTCCTCCTCCCCCTCCCTCCTATCACCTTCATTGCCAGTCTTGGGTTCCTCGGCCTCATAGATATTCGGACTCTAGTGACAAATAACTGGGGTGAAAGTGTTCGTGCTCAAAGTTAGTCAGGGAGATTTTTGATATCCTGGTGCGCTTTTGTATGTGTAGAGAGAGAGAGAGGTGATTTAGTGGGAAGATGAAACACACACACACACACACACACACACACACACACACACACACACACACACACACACACACACACACTACATCTACTGTATGTACTCATCATATCTTCAGGGGAACTTGTCTCTGATATGAATATTCAAAACTTACCTGGGACATTGACTAATCATATATATATAACAGGATACTCTTTATATATATATGTTAGGTCAAGAATATGTTGGTATATCACTCTCTTAAGTATCGTCTGTACGTGATGAATTATGGATTACGTAAACAGTCTTTATAACACCATGATAGGTTCACTGGTTCTGTTGTGGTGAACAATTTTATAAAGTTTGTCATTAAAGAAGAGTTTTATAGTAATTAAGTGAGGCTGGAGGTTAGGAGGTGTGTCTTGAATCCACTATTAATGTCTCTCTTAGTATATTATTGTGTATTTATATAGTAATTCTCAATGTTTTTCTTCTTTTTAATATTTATTATATTTACTAAATATCTCTTAAGGTTTCTGTTGTTTTCTTATATAATGGTTTTTGCGTTTATATCCCAATTTACTATTTTGAATTAATTTAATATTATTTCTTCATACTGTTTGTTCCAAGTTTACATAATATTTTCTTTACGTCACATTTATTTATTGTTTCCTCTATGTCTGTTTATACTCTTTGGCTGAGTTTTGTATATATGGCAGTGGATATATGTATATATTTATAAAGTAGTGTTAATACCCTTATGGAAATAGAGATGCATATACTGTACATAAGATTCATATAGACACAGTTAACGTGCACTCATAGACAGGAACACTCAGTTATAATTATGTATATATGCTTAGGGTGTTCTTAAACTTTCTAATGTGTGCTGTAACACACACACACACACAGACACACACACGATGTAAATTATATATGGGTAAACGAACACCTTAAATGAACATTTTGCAAGAGTTATGGCCACTTATCAGATTTATATTCGTCACTAGTGCCATAGTGGAGTATATTTGGCTGTTAACACCTTCTGTATACTTCATATTAGTTTTTGCCAGCCTGCGAGCATATTAATCATGACGGCCACTGAAAACTATACTACTAATGATGAGTCACAAAATTGCAGGATAATAGCCCTGAGGATTAACGACGATGTAAGTAATCACTATTACGTTGAACGACGCCATGGCCCTGAACAAGCATAACAGCCAGGACTCACTGACTAAACTTCTTGTGCATGGAGTTAGTGGTCTTATAAATATTACTTATATCTTATTCCTGACATTGTGAGTTAAAGAAATTCACTATTAATCATTATGTTCAAACGTCCCCATATATATATTGTCCCCTGTGAGGTGTCTGGTGTATACCTCAAAAAGTATCTTTACGGATGGATCCTGATAGATTTCGTGAACACTACGACTCCTGTTGTCTCAATGAGTTGTCAGAAACCTTTATCCGTTGTCTTATACTTACTAAGGTAAAGATACTTTTTATTTCGCCTTAATACTTTGTTACTCTACCGACCTCTACATGTCGTACGGCGACCCATCAACTCGACCTTCATGAAATCTCAAAATTAACCCTTTAATCATGTGGTGACAATTTTATGTGTTAATATTCACCCGCTGAACCTTGAGAACTGTACGCTTTCCAGCGCCCTATACAGTACTGAACAGCAACAAGTAAAGGGACCATGATATTAACCCAGACCATAAGATGATTATACATAGCCATCACACTGGCACCTCCTTGAGCATAACACCTAGCCACTCTCTAATGAATATATATTATTATCTATGGGCGCGCCAATCAAGCATATATCAGCGCGGACCAGCATAACATCCTCTGACGCTCCTGAATAAGCGTAAACGTGACCCAAATGAAGCATGTGCTGGGTCGACGTACATTAGGATGTCGCATTCTAACCCGACACCCTCCAGCACTTGCCGTAAATAAGGACAAAGGGGCCCCCTATCAAGGTGGATTGTCCTGGATGAATATCATTCACAGGAAACACACCGCCCATCGGGCATAACACCTTCCAGCACCCTTAAAGATGACATCTGCCCACTGCTGAGACACACCTCGGTGAGCATAACGCCTTCCGCGCCCTAAAGCAAAAGCGCCAGCGCGCCCTAATCCCAGAGCACGCGTGGCGCCGTGGGCCCATTGTTGTTGCGTGTATTACTGGCGGGTCTTTAACAAGCGTCGGACACGGGAGGAACTCAGACAAATGCGTTCGTTAGTTGGGTTAACGACTGTGTGGGTGACGGAACTTTCACTCCATGCTGCTTAATCGGCTGCATTCACCTGTTACCCTCTGTACATGAGGCATTGGGACTCTTGTTTATTTGTAGTTGTTTGTCTTGTTTTATTCATATATCCTCTGTTCAGGTTTATTCTCATTGTTGTTTACTGTTGATATTTATTATTGCTGTTGTTTTGTTATTTTGGGGGTCTGTGGTTTGTTTGTTTTTGTGGTGTCCTTGATTGTTGTGTTGTGATTATGTGATTGTTGTTTTTGTTTTGTAGGTGGTGATTGTTTTTGTGTTTTTTATAATTAGTCAAGCGTCATCATTGTGAGTCGTCTTTGTATTGCTTAGTAATCATCTTGTCATCATTTTACACGTCGTTGCGGCATTTGTCATCATCAAGGGGTCACTAAGCATACTTATTGTTGTCGTCATCGTCATTGTGGATTTATCATTGTATTTGTCAGATTCATCATCATCATCATCACCACCACCATTGTCGTGCTAATTGATGCTCGTTACTGTATTTGTCTTTATATTCATCATCATCATCATCATCGTTGTGGTAAAATGAATTCACGTTCAGGGTAGAGATCATCGACTAGCATTGTAGAGTTCACCAGAGGAGGGAGGTCGTGTACTGCCCTTACCTTACACCGCTGATTGTCGCCTATTTGGTTCTCACCTCTTAACTGATCACCCATTCTCTTGTGTTGTGCTGAATATATTCTCGTTTTATTATCTCTTATTCTTTCTTTATATTTTTCTTTTCTTTTTCGTCTTTTATTACTGTTTTGTTAGGATTCAATTTTTGTGTCGTTATATTGTTTTTGTTTTCTATTTCTTTAGATTCTATTTGACCCGTTAGTTTAGTTTGTATTTATAATTGATCGTTTTCTTTCCTTTCTGAGTCTTGTTCATCTTTTCTTCTTGTTGCAGCTGGAGAGAAGCAATTCATCTATCCTCAACATCATCATCATTATCACATCGTCCTTGTCATCGTCATCGTATCCCGTCATAAAATCACCCTCAGGTCCTCCTCTCTCTCTCTTTCTCCCAGTTCTCCCCGTTTGTTCTCCTCACTCATATTTTACCAAATCACCTCTAACCTCTGCTCATCACCCTACCTCCCCCTACCGTCCTCCCCCTCCTCCTCCTACCCTGCCAGGCTTCTGCTCAGTGCTTCTGAAGGGAAAAATTCTAATCAGTATTTTGTCAACCATGTCAGGCTGATCTGACGAGGGCTAATGAGGCACAGTGACGCTGCCCAACCTTATTATGGGTGGGGAGAGAGGAGGAGTGTGAGACAGAGGTGGAGTGAAGGTGTGAGACAGGTAGGGAAGGGTGTGAACAGGGTGAGGGTGTGAACAGGGAGTGGGAGGTGTGAGACAGGGTAGGGGAAAGAGGGGCTTTTGGGGGAGGAATCGGATGGGATTGTGAAGGAGAGTGGGTGAGGTGGGAATGAGGGTGTGGGTGAGATGTTGGAGGTGGAGTGGAGTGAGGTGAGGGTGATAGTTGGGGTGTAAATAGGGGTGGGGGAGGGACAAGGGTGATGGATTATTATTATTGTGTGTGTGTGTGTGTGTGTTTTAGAGCGTGTGATTAGACTCTGGGTTTTAGGATGGTTTATGGGTGCTTTATCAAATTCTAGAGTGGTGCCAATTTTACAGAGTTTTTATAGGCCTAAGAGCAGGCATTTTTGACATTGTTTTCCTCTAATCAGCATATTAATTAATAAGGGTAGACTCACAATCAATATCGCTTGTAACTACTGAGCTAGAAATATCCGCTTAGACACACCCCGCTGTCACTCCCCTGCCCGGGCAGCCTGCTGGCAACGAAGCTTTCCCTGAACCCCAGTCATATTACACACAATGAATTCAGTTTATCAGCAAGTATGGTTATTACCATGACACGGCCGCCAACCGAGGCGTATGATGGATAAATCATAAATCCATAAATGGTCATCTTTTCCATAATATGATATCCCAGACCTCCGATCCTGTACTAACCAAGAAAACAGCCTTTGTTTATGTACTGACGACGCCTTTACTATGACCCCTGACCAAGCATATTTGCAGCGTGTACTTATGACCAGGATAATATTAGTGAAGACCTGGTTATACAATAATACGACTAAATTAACGATCGTTTTAATTTTTTAGTTATAGGCCATTGGTAATTTTGTGGAGAATGCAAAATTATGAAGTGAGTTTATTGATACATTGAATATTAGATTGTAAATGGGATTATATCTTCTTTCTTCTTGATATCATTACCATTATTATTGGTATGGTGTTGTATCCTAAATTATATTATTTGGTTAATAATATTAACACTGGTAATCTTTCCTTGTGAGCGTCTCCATAACATATACATACATTATCCTTATATAGGGAATACAGTCGAGGTGAGGGCTGATGGTACACAGAGCAGAGACGACGTGGACAACACTACACTCTGAACCATTTCCTCAACTGTAAAGTAAAGGTGTCAAATTCTGCAGCTGGGTCATGGCAGAGATGACCGTCAGATCAAATTGTGATGCCTTGTCATAATACCACTCCTCCTCTCCTACGTAATTTCGCCCTTAATAAATCCGTCGTTTTAAGCAGATTCCAGATGTTTTACTGAAATAATGGTGTATTTTAGTTGGTAGAAATAGCGGTATAAATTTGGCATAAATAAGGTGTATAGATGGGGCAGCTGGACAGGTTTATTGGGTTCTGGAAATTGAGACAATTTTAATTATTGGGTTTTTGAAGAATTTCTTGAAGATATTGTAAAATGAGACCGACACACACACACACAGAATCATTATAAAGATGCAGTTTCATATCAGGTATCGAGCCATTTAATTTGTCCATGCAGGTGGGGTTATTGAGAAATTTGACACTCACCCAGGTAATTGTGGTTCAAAAATAATAAGTGTAATATTCAGTGTAGCAGATAACTCATGCAATGATGCTAGTATAAGCGATTATTAGTGGTATACCAGGTCAGTATTAATCATACACAAGGTGAATGTCGGTAGTGCCCAAAATGCAGGTGTATTGTTCTGCACTCAGAATATTTACTTATGTATTGTTACTTATTTATTTACTTATGTATTGTTACTTATATAATATTACTTATGTGTTAGTTTTATTGTTACTTATGTGTTATTGCTTATATGTCTTATATGTCTTAGTTTTATTGTTGCTTGTGTATTGTGCCATACTCTTATGTATGTTTGGACTTTTATTATTTACTTTGTATTTTCTTATGTAATGTTACGTATGTGCAAGTTTTTATTATTGTATATTTGTTGTATATAAATATTGCTTATGTATAAGTTTTTATTATTTATATGTATTGCTTTCTTATATATTGCACACATGTCTTAGTTTTTATTATATGTAGTGTGCCCATACTCTTACATGCATGTGTTAGCTGTGTTACTTATATTATTGCTGTTAGTTTTTATTGTTACTTATGTGTTATTGCTAATATATTACTTATGTGTTAGTTTTTATTGTTACTTATGTATTTATTGCTTATATAATGTTACTTATGTGTTTGTTTTTATTGTTATATGTATTATTTACTTATATAATGTTATATGTGTTAGTTTTTTATTGTTTCTTATGTATTATACTTATACTGTATATTATTTACTTATGTCTAGTTTTTATTATTTATATGTGTTATATATACTCTTATATATTTATTTTTATTGCTATATAGACATGTATGTACTTTTACTTATGATGTTTTATTGTTACTTATGTGCTTTTACTTATGCGTTAGCTTTTTATTATTATATTTATAGTTAATTGATGTAGAAATGTGTAAATTACTTAGTGACAGATATGGTATGGGACATGCAGTGTTACCTACGATAGTAAGAAAGGTGTAGTGCCATCTAAATTGTGTAGGGTAATAATGTTCTAAAAGATGCAAGTGCAGTGTTCTTAAATAGTGCATGTGTAAGCTACTTAGAGTGAAATTGCATTGTAGTGTCACTTTAGTGAAGTATTACTTAGTGTGGGTGTATTAGTGGTACTTAGGCAGTATGGGGTGTAGTGTTACTTAGATAGCATAGAGGTGTGAGTGTTACTTCAGTAGTATAGGAATGTGAAGTTATGGGTTGTATAGGTGTGATGTTACTTAAGAAATATATTCAAATTGCTTAGTTACTAAAGAATTATATACAGGATAATACCTGCCCTAGCATCTTCAATGAACATTGTTTAACTTTCAAATACATTGATAATAACTGGACTAACACAATCTTACTCTTAGTCTGTTTAATCTATTTACAATACCAGTACTTACTTTTCTTTATTTGGGAATCGATGAAATACGGAAATCGTGATGTATCCTTTTTCCGTTTGCAGATTATGCAGGTGTTCTTTACTTGTCATTTTGATAAGACCATTCATTTTGTATATTATTGGAAGCATGTGCGAGGATTCGATTGTTATATAAAATATGTACACTAGCAGGCAACGCGCTCGACACAAGTGACTTCTAACCGCCGTGTTACCAAATTTATGCGTTCGTCCTTGTGTTAACCATTATATGAATTTGATGTGATACTGAGCTTTCCGGTCTTCTCATAATAGTCTTTGGTGGGGGGAGGAGAGACATAAGTTACTATGCTGAATTAACCTTCCGTCATCCATAAAGGTAATACGTGACTTTTTCTGTACTTACTTTTGCTGTTTATATCTAAATAACGCGATCAACAGTGATACTACTTAAAAAACATTGGCCAGGCGGTGTTTGTGACGTATGAAAAAAGGAGCAGGAACAGGAGAAATAAGGGTTTTTGAAGGATTAAATGCCATCTCTTGGACAGCAGGTTTAAAGAGTCAGAAAGCAATGATCAACACCGGCACCAGCACACCTGGCGGAAATGTTGGTGGCCTTCATAACTCTCTCTCAAGTACGTTCCTTCTGTTATTATATTCCTATTAACAGTTTAGAGCTACGGTAGAACAGTTTATTCTTGCATGGCATATTCTCGAATTCAAAATGATTACAGAATAAAATAAAATAAGATATGGGTGATCTGGTAACAACGGCAGCTGATCCAAACACTTGGTTAAAGCTACAGGTTGTACGACCTTTGAAAAAGATTTAAATTTGTAACGGAATTTTCTTTAAATCACGTATAAATATTTGCTGTATCATTGAGTGGTGTTGATAGTTTTTGTAGTTGTTGCAATGATGGTATTGATATTGATTTATAAATATTTATAATTTCAGCGTTAAAAAGTTACTTTTTGGGTGGACTACTCGTTTGAATGTTCGGTTGTGTTGTATATTAATTGCCGATAGAAGTGTGTTAGTAAATATTATATATATTGTAACTTCTGTAAGGATTTGTTTCCTGTAGTTAATTGGAAGTCTCCTTAGCCTGGTACTGTATTTCCTCTGATTAAGTTAAATGAAGTAGATATGATAATTGTTCGTGAGTTCGGACTTAATTGGTTGTATCGGTTAACTTTGGTAAAATTAAGGGCCCAAGGGTCCGGTCAAGTTAGGTTGGATTATGGTGGATAAAAGTTGATGTTAGGTTAGGTAAATTAGGGCTAGGTGAATTGGGTTAGAAGTGGTGGTTTTAATCTGGTTCGGGAAGTGGTTTGATGAAGATGGTCAGAAATTTGGGTTAAATAAATTGGTTATAGTGGGTTAGAAGTGCGTTTGAGAATTAGGTTTGGAAGTTTGGTTGGGGATATTGGGTTAGATAAATTTGGTTAGAAGTGGGTAGGTTAGTTTTGTTAACAGGAAGTCAAATAAGGTTGGTTTTTAGGTTATGTTTGTGACACTGTAAAGGTTAGATTAGATTAGGTTGGGTTAGGTTCGTTGAATAAAGTAAGGACCGGTTGGGTGTGATTAAGAAAGGTAATAAGGTTCGGAAAGTCATGGTTAGGTAAAAAGATTGGTTTGAATTGTTTTGGATTTAGGTTAGGTTAGTTTAGTTTAGGTTAATTAAAATAAATTAGTGTTCGATCCTGAATCAGTTTAGGTAAGGTTGATTGAGACCGTGAGTCGAATAACACAACCCGTAGCAAGAGGTTGGTGTGGTTGAATGTTGAGCTTAGTTATAGTAGGTGTTATGCAACAACTTGAGATGCAGACTGTATATTAAAGATAATGTACTGTACGGAAGGTGTCATGTTTCTGTCAGATCTGTCTGTCTATGAGCACCAATCTATATACGATAACAACCATTTCTATTGATATATTAGTGACTTATGTTATACAGTACGTGGGCTCTGCGGCTTGATACAGTTACTTCGGGTAGTGATATTTGCTAATCGACCAGCGACTTTTTTCCTTTTATTCGCTAAGCTTGACCAAGCTGTCTCTCCGGGGATATAGTGTAGTCGGGGACATTTCGTCTGTCGGGTTCACTTTCAGGTACTGTACCTTCCATGCTTCCCCTCACAGTCATCAGGAGTTAGTGGAATTTACTCGTCCAACAATTATTGACGGTTTTCATGTGATAGTCAATAATAATAATGTAATGATGGGTGACACGCATATGGCAGGATGGTGTTGTTGGTACGGTGAGTCGAATTTATCAGTTTTGACTTGATGTGGCGACAATTACGTCCTCATTGTTGATTACATTAAATTGTACTTTAATTTGATAAACGAACGATTTTTGGTTTCGTTTTTGTTTAGTGAAAAAGATGTTTTCTTAATTTTCCAGATGCATTAAGAGAGTTGCTTCTCAGGTTCCCAAATCAAATAAGTTTCATTTTTAAACGACCAAAAATCTGGGCATTCTCGTACGCCTGAGACGAATTGGTTGCCAACTATTGTTTGACTGTGGTGTGCATGCGCGTCTCCTCCACACAACGTCAACCACGTATTTGTGACTTCATTCATTATTTATGCTTTACACTTTATACCTAAGATTATTTTGCGTATTTCCTTATACTCTCTCTTTATTTGGAGTCACTCTATATACTTTTGTTCATAAACTCGCTAAATACTATCAATTTTCAGTGGAAATTATGTCTTGATATATATTGTTTGTGCTCAAAAGATATTTTTATATTTTTAATTATTATTTTCATTTATAATTATCTTCGTAGTTCACCGTCATTCTTATCGCGTGCTTTCAAGGAAATTATGTTTATATGTTTTGAAGTCTCTTACTAATGGAGTCATTGATGAGTCCGGACCGTCAGGTCATTCGCCTAAAAGCTTCCATCCATCTTAATTGTCGGTCTGATCAATTTCCTTTTATTCATATCTTCACAATCTCTCCACCTCGTACTCATTTATCCACTGATACTCTGGGCAATTCATTATGGCATATTCGTCACTTTTATATCATCAACTCGCATTCGTTCACGTTAATTCATAGTTATTTCTTATTGATTCGCTATCGCATTCCTCAGATTAATTTATCCTGTCGCTAACACCGTACCTGTTCCTCCTCATTACTTTGACAACCTATTTATTTATTTATATATTTATTTATGTTATTAGTGGTTTTATTAGTTTATTTATTCATTATTTATCTATATCGTTCTCTATTTATGTCTATTACTTTCTTTTATTTATTAATGTCTTTATTCATTTCTGCTATATATATTATAGATGTACTTGATGTTTAGTCACTTATTTGTTTTATTTATATATTTACCCATAAACAGAATCTGTACTACATATGGGTTAAGAATATATGTTTATTTTGTTTGTCTTTGTCTCGGTCCAATTTAAAGGAATGTACGGGTGGGTATACTGAGAGGCGGCGACACTAGTGGATCTCAGCAAGGTCCTCGTACTAATTTCCCAGGTAGACTAGAAATATGGTGGGAAGAATGTGCATTTTTACGGACGTGTTTCTCTGTTGAGTCGTTAATTATCGCGAGCCATTATAGACAACTGACAGATGAACTGATGGGAAGTGTGGGGAGATTTTGTGGTAGCTACTGGGACAAGGTAGAGTTACTGAGACTAGGGTGAGACAAGTGTAGAAGGTAAAGAGGAAGGGTGGAGTAATGGGCTTAGTTAAATACACCAATTTTTCATGTCACTTCTTAGGATTAGACCATTCAGATTTTATTCATATAAATAAATAAAAACAAATCAATCCAATAGCCCCCATTACTGGATATAGAGGTCTGTTTACCTGTTAACAATATTTTACTGCCAGAGATAAAGCTGGGTATGTGCCAGTTCTTGCTTAATACTGTACTTGACAATGTGCCAGTGTTGGTCTAGCTTGGTTGGTAATGTGTGTAACATTTCATGCTTTAGTGGTGACTACCTGTGGATGATAGTGCTTGTTGTTTACGTTTGTTTGGGGTTGTTATTTTAAGAGAGAGGAGGGTTATGAAGATGGGAGAAGGGGGTTAGATGGAGAATATGTAGGGAAGATGATGGGAAGATGATGGGAGAATGCGGAGGAAGAAATGGGAATGGAGGGCGTCCTCTGGCACATCTCCTGGTGGCTAGCATCAGAATTTTAACCCAAGATATTGAGTGTAGTATTTAAACTCATAACTGTGTCACGATGGTTGTAGAGAGTCTGCTGCTGAAGGATTGATTCAATTTTCATATTTTGGATGGTTTCCCCCAGTAGTTAATTATGATATGCCTTTGACACATCCGCCAGCAATATCTTAGCTGAGCATAAAATTTCAATATGATCCATTCAAATTCTTTCCATAATGTCAGGTCTTATGTATTGCTTCAAACTATTTTGATTTATATTTGGTTGAGGATCACTAGGGCTCTTGGCTGCAGTCATCAGTGTGCCTATGTACAATTATCAACCACCTGTAACAGTTAAATAAAAGTTTTGTCATCTGGTGGTTTCTGGACAATTCGCCACTCCAGACACTTCACCACTCGTCACCTTGATAGAATTAAATTGTAAATCTAACCAATAATCCCTAACATAATGAAGCCCAACATAACGTGATCGAGGTCAGTTTAATGAATTCAGTAAATAATCTTTACCTCTAGATCAACTCCGCCTTCAGAATACTGTAACTGAACAGCCAAGGTAGTGAGATCTTATTTGCCTTGACGTTATTTGTTCTACACTCAGGTGGGTAGACGTACATAAATTTACATCTATTGAGCTGAAGAATTTAAGACAGGTGTAGAGAAACCTGCTGGGGATTATAGGAAGTATAGAACAATAAAGACAGACAGACAGACACACACACACATGCATGATCCTTGCTCCAACGTATTTACACAATATATACCATTATGGTGACTGATTGTCTGCTATTACTGTATGTTAGTGTAGGTCTGAATTTTCGCGCACTAGATTAAGAAGTATTAGGTCAAGGTCTTGTAGGTACTAATTTGATCATCATACCAAGAATTAGCATATACTTGTTCATGAGTCAAATAATTGTTAGTAATTTGTTAAAGTGTATTCGTCAGTCAATGTCCATAGTATCGTAAGGTGAAAAATTACTCCAATTAGCCGTTTGGTCATGAGTCAGAGAGTACATTAGTGCGTTGAGTTGTGACTCAAGAAATTATCCAGTATTGCGTTGAATCACGAGTCAGGGAGAGGCCTGTGGCAAAGAGAAAAAGAATAATGTTAAAATTTCACACAGAAGATAAACTCCAATACTTGCATTAAACCCTTACTGCCGTAGAATGACATACAATGCACGTCGTCTAGATCTCCTTGGAAGTTATTCCGTCAATACCTCAAATTTATCTTATAGTGGATGGCTGCGTTCTTCTCTCTCTCTCTCTCTCTCTCTCTCTCTCTCTCTCTCTCTCTCTCCCTCCATGTTTTAACCGCTTCAGTCATCTTCCTTGTCTCTCCATTCTCAGTTTCCAGTTCATGTTTCACCCCTGTCATTCGTCTCTCCTCTCCAGTGTTTCTGATTCTGGGTCTGTCGTTCTCCTTCTTCTTCCTTCTTGTTATTCTATCTTCAATTACTAGTTTTTCTTCTTCTTAATTCTTCCTTCTTTCATCTGCTTTCCTTATTCTGCCTTCTATTCTGCACCTTTACGTTCTGTTTTCTTAATTCTTCCTTTTTCCGTATTCTGCTTATTTATCTTATTTTTTAATATCTATTTTCTTTGTTCTTTACATTCATCGTCTCTCGCTATTCTTCGTAGTTCCTTTTCTCCCATTTCTTCCCTCATTTCATTATCTGTTCTTTCTTCCTCTCCGTTCATTATTTATTTCATTCCCTATAGTTCATTCTCTCAATGAGTGTTTCTCCTCTCTATCAATTCCTCCTTCGCATTTTAATTTCATCTGTCCCCTCTCCCCTTTCCTCTATTTTCTCTCTCTCCTGTACCTCCATTCCATTTCCCCTCCACATTTCTCCCTCCTTCCTCTCCCCTTCCTCTGTGTGCCCTATACATACCTCTTAGCTCCCTCATTCACTTCTTCCTCACCATATTTTACCATCAAGTAAGCATCCGTTTTCTCATGAGCACGAGACAGAATATTACCCGCTCCGCCGTACACACAAACCCAGCACAGGGTGGTGGTGGTAGTGGGAGATGATGGAAGTGGGGTGTGGCTGTTAGTGGTGAAGTGGTGATGAGCAGTGGTGGTGTGGTGGTGATAGTATTAGTGGTGGTGTAAGGTGGTAGTAGGGTGACGTTGTGGTATTGAATTTGGTGGTGGTGGTATTGCCACCTGCCCTTTTCATCTGGCAATCCTGTACCACCATTCTGCACCCCTAACACCACCACCACTATTTACTACTAACACCACCACTACTACCACCAGCACCAGGCTCGTATCGTCTGTCAGTGTGTTACGTGCGCCTGGATGGTCTTTATTATTATCTTGCAGCAGGTCCTCAAGTGCTGGTGTCTGTATGAGAGAGAGAGAGAGAGAGAGAGAGAGAGTATGACGTGGTTTACTGGAAGAGGAGAAAGAATAGGCTGTCGATTATTTGAGAAAATGCAGAAATGGTCATACTCTCTCTCTCTCTCTCTCTCTCTCTTCAGGTAGTAAGAGCGTGTTTGGTAAGTGGTGTGTGCCCTTGAGATTGACTGAGATAATCTACAGAACTTGCATTTTGTAGATATTTCCCTTGGTTGTATATTACAGGTAATTCCCCCCTCCCCCTCGAACCGTTTCCCACAACCCCCCTCGAACCCGTCCCCCCCTCCCCCTCTCCTTTCACCCCTGTACCCCACCCCATCCCACCCTCTCCCCACTAATCCCCCTCCCTCTCCTTTCACCCCTGTACCACCGTCCCTCCTCTCCCCTCTCCCCCTAACCCCCACTTCCCCTTTAACCCACCCCCCACCTCTCCACCCCCTCACCCCCGCGTGTGCATTAATCTACGATGTCATTCTCAATCGTAGGGTAATTTTTTGCTACAAGAATTCTACTAAAAGACCTTAAGACAATAGAAAGTGAGGTTAGGTAGGTTTAGGTTAGTTAGGTTAGGTTAGGTTTTTGTTAGTACTTACTTCAAGAAAGACTTTGGCTGTCCAGAAGAGGTGTTACATGCATCTACATTCTTACAAACAACACACACACACACACACACACACACACACACACACACACACACACACACACACACACACACACACACACACCACACACACACACACACACACACACACACACACACACACACACACACACTCATCATTCACCTTGAGTCATCACCTGGGTAATTGCTACCGGAAGACTGAACATAATTATACCCAGTAAGATAAGAACAACAGCAATATCTCTTATCATTAATTGTCATGATAAGACGAATGAATAATAATAATAATAATATGATAATAATAATAATAAGGCCAATCAGTTCTTCATATCACATTTACTTATGTTTCTCCAACCACACCAACCACCTACCCTGCCCTACCACTCAACCACACCAAGAACCTACCCTACCCTACCCTGCCCTACCACCCTACCACCCAACCACACCAAGTACCTATCCTGTCCTACCACTCAATCACACCAACCAAATACCCTGCCCTACCACTCAACCACACCAAGAACCTACCCTGCCCTACCACTCAACCACACCAAGAACCTACCCTGCCCGACCACTCAACCACACCAACCAGACCAACCCACCCCTACCCTACCCTGCCCTACCACCCAACCACACAGTACCTATCTCCTACCACTCAATCACACACCAGTAACCTACACTCAACCACACCCAAGTCTATCCTGTCTTAAATCCAACCAAATCCTGCCTACCACTCAACCACCAGTAACCTACCCCTGCCTCCAGCCACACAGGAACCTACCCTACCCTGCCCTGCCTACCACCAACCACCAAGTGCCTATCCTGTCTCTACACTCAAATCCACCAACCAAATGCCTACCCTACCACTAACTACCCTCCAACACAGAACCTACCCTGTACCACTCAACCCAGCCACCTGCCACCCCACACCAAGAACCTACCCTACCCTGTACACCCTACCACCCAACCACACCCAAGTACCTATCCTGTCCTACCACTCAATCACACCAACCAAACTTGCCCTACCACTCAACCACACCAAGACCTACCCCTGCCCTACCACCGGCACACAGAACCTGCCCTGCCCTACCACTCAACCAGGAACCTACCCTGCCCGACCACTCAACCACACCAATGAAACATGCCTGGGAGTACCTAGCACTGGTTACCTGTTTGGACTTATTGCTGCTATTATCATGCTGGGGAAGTGAGTCTGTGGGGTCTTGGACTCACTTTGACTCAGAATCCATCGTCCTCGTAGTAGGAGCGTTGGACAACACATTCACCCTTGCAGAGAGCAATGGTACAGACATGTACCTATTATGTCCAGCTGAGTACCGAAAACTCCTGAGAGATCGGTGTCAGTAGGTCGAATGAAAAATTCTTGGTGAGGGGATCTACGTTGTAACTCTTGATAGGATGCCAATGAAAGTACATTTGAACAAACACCCGCATCAATGTCTAACGCTAACTTGACTGACCTAACTCTCGCCGAAATTGATAACACTTCCGCTTTGGTTAACGCCGCTATTAATGAGGCTGTAACAGAAGCGTTGTCGCGTGTTGGTAGTGGTGTAGCTACCCTATGTCGGTCTGGGACTGACACTGGTCTTCCCCGACTTCTTATAAAAACGACGAACGTTCACTTCAACGTTCAACACCAGGCCCATAAGTACCAAGACAGCTCATACCTGATTTATCCCTACTGAGTTCCTGAGTAACAAGTGATCAGTATACACATGAACAACAGTGAGCAACGTCTCGTGGAAAGGCAGTGGACAGTTCTTCAACGTCTACAGTGAAGCCGTAACTGACGCATGCACACGTCATTAAACAACGCCAACTCCAACGTCTTCAGTGATGCAGTGACTGATGCATAAACACGTCATTAAACAACTCCAACTAACACGTCTTTAGCGACGCCGTGACTGACTCATAAACACGTCATTAAACAACGCCAACTATGCATCATCTATGACGCACCAGAAGGAGGGTAGCTTCCACTCGCGGCATTGACAACCGATCAGGTGAGAGGGGAGTACACCGCTCACCACTGAGCGACCTTGGGAAAGACACAGCCAGTCACTCCTCCTTCCTCAACACTGATGACCTGACCACCGTAGGGTCAAGACCTATTTAGGCGCTGCTCCTGCTGAGCAGCTCTCACCCTTGGCCAATGTTCGGCCCATTCCCCAAGTCCCTCTCCCCGACCCATCCTCACCACCGGGATATCAACATAATCAAAAGTGACATTTCGTTTCGGAAAGAAGTGGAACCAGTGTTGAACAGTTAAGAACAGTGTTTAAGCCAGTGAATTCAGTACTAGACAGTACCAGTGAGAGCCGTGACCCGCCAGTGAGATAAGCACCACTGGGTACTGACCGCCATCTCCTGACAAGGAGGTGCTAATCAGTCCACCCTGAGAACAACAGTGGGTCGGCTTCACACTTGACTTCGAAATAACACAACACCACCCAGTAGGGTGGGGATAGGTCAACAACTGCAAATATGTTGCCTGTATAACAAGTGAACTACCGTGTGTTGAGCACTGTGTCGTGTGTAGGTGCCCGTGAGGCAAGGCCTATACCCTTGTGGTCACGCTCGGCCATGTGGTGAGGGTTTGTTTACACAAACCCCCGTCCTCATAGTGTGCCAAGCTGGTTAGTTCTTTTGAAACTAAAATTGACTTTGATACTGGATCTAACCAGAAAAACAGACATGCTATTAAGAACAAGTGTAGTGTAATAAAAGTGTTTATAAAATGAGAAAACTCCTGTTACCTTAGTCCCCCCGACACCACACTCCCTCCGCGGGAGGCCCGCTCATGGCCTCCCCTCACACCGCTAATACGCGGTACAGTA